>NC_057806.1:216328584-216519748 GCF_018294505.1 Triticum aestivum
ATGGTCAGGTTATCTTTTTACCGTCATTTGAGGGTAGATTTAATCCTACTACTTATCTAGCTTGGGAGCTTGAAGTAGAACAAGTTTTTAGTCACCATGACTTTTCTGAACTTGAGCGAGTGCGAGCAGCCACTAGAGCATTTACTGGTTTTGCTTCTGTTTGGTGGAGTGTACATTATAAGAAAAACATTGATAACCAACCCACAACTTGGAAAGTTTTGAAAGCTGTAATGAGACAACAATTTTTCTCTCCTTACTATCGTCGTGAATTGCTTCGCAAATTTGAACAATTTAAACAAGGCAACAACACCGTTCATGCTTACTACCAAGAGTTCAAATCTTATATGCATCATTGTGACATAGAAGAATCTAAGAATGATACAATGAATAGATTTTTTGGTGGTTTGAACCATGATACTCAGGCAAGATTTCAGTATATTCCTCGTTGCATTACTGGTATGTATGTCCGTGCTTGTACCTTTGAGAGACAGATACATGAGGATGCATTAGGTGACTACAACAACTACTATTCCAGTTCATGCTCACCACCGCCGGTTGGTTCCTCCACCGTTGCACCTCGGATTGTGAGCGCGGCATCATCTCAAGAGTATGGTACATTGTCAACGTCCGTACCTACATCAGCTACATCTTTGCGACAAGGTAACAGTAAAGGTATTGATGATATAACTTCACATGAGAATGATGCATGCCTAGTTAACTTGAATGCGTCATGTATTGAGTTACCTGTTGATTTGAGCACACCACATATTTTAGAGAATCTTGTTACTATCATGAATGCGTCATGTGATCAAACAACTAAAATATCAACAATTTTGAGTGCACCCATTGAATTAACTGTTAATGCAAAAGAACCAATGTTTAATCATTTTGATATGACCTCCAATCTTGGTGATGATTCTGTGTTCAATGACTTATTGCATGTTTGCTTATTTAAGCATGTTGTAGCATTTAATTTGATGCAAGTAATGTTTATTCACCAAAGTTGGGATGATTTAATGATGAACATTGCCGATCTTTTGAAATGAATAAGAGCTTCACTTATATGTGCAAACTGAGTTGCAATATTTTCATGCCTTCTACTTCTTGTGATAATTTTTTGGCTTTATATTTTATGAACTATGAAAGTTACTCATGTATACATGTGTCATATGTGCAAAAATCAAGGAAAGTTAAAATGGATGACATATACATATACAACATGTACACCTTGTCTCTTTTGTTAGCCACATTTCAGATTAAGCAACACCGAGGACGGCTTTGTTTTTTAAAAAGGGAGGATGATGAGGACATGACTACCTTGGATACGACCAAAAATATTGCATACATGCATATTTGTCAGGTGATTTCTAATGCAAACTATTCAATAATCTATTTATGTTATCTAGAACAAAAATACTTCACACACTTTTGTGTTTTGTCTAATTGCAGGTGTATGGGACATTTGTACAATCCACATATGAAGATAAGGGAAAAGGAGAAGTTTAGGTTCTGTTCAAAAAGTCCTCTCACGTCACTTTTGGGCCAAGAGAAGATAGAGTCCAAGTCTCTCATGTTCTGGATTCAGATTCGGACTGCACAGACATACCTGACCCAAAACGGCAACAACTTTTTCATACGGACTCCGAATTGGGTGATTCTTTTTTGTTGGAAACTAGATTTTGTGAGCTTTCCAACCCAATTGGATTCACCTTCAAATTCATCCAGAGCGTTGAGTTATGGACGAAACAATCTGACGTTGCAGCAGAATCCGAGTCAAACGACAAGCCCAAATGTGTTGCATCACCTCCACTTGGGCCCATGAGCCTTGTACGACCTAGGGTTAGTTTTAGGCTGCCTTGGGACGTCCTCCCACCTCCTTGGCCGCCACCCCTTGCTCCTATATAAGTAGATCCATCTAGTAGCTTTTTCCTTGGGATTTGTTTAGTTAAAAGTTAGCCATTGCAACTTCGTGTACTTCGTTTATGTCCAACGACCAGACCAAGACCGCTTACGGATCCCCACCATTATCAATACTTCATATACATTCGCAATATTCAGATTGCATTATCATATTCTTGCTTGTTCTTCGATTGCGTGCAGGAATAGACCTTCGTGGTCAGGCTGATCGTGCTTCTAGCATCGTCAGTAACCTCGGGATATTGGTTTAGCGATTGCTAAGGCGCAACGTCGTGCACGTTTGTAGTCGGATCGTCAAAGTCGTCTCCACCAAATCGATAGTTATCATCTCATCGAAAGATCGGGACACCTTCGCCTCTATCACTTACACTATGAGGAAAAAAGTTAAAAGCTTTTGGCATAAAAACCTGCATATATTTCTCACTTCTACTGGAAAAACATGTCTAGATGAGCATTATGTCTATGCAAAACTCAGCTAGCAGCAGCGATAGCAAAATTTAGCTACCACGAAGTTCAGCTAGCACCAGTAATGGCAAAATTCAGCTAGCAGTGAAGCACCACATCATCGCAATCTCATTCTCCTTATCACAACCCGACCAAGGCCATGCCAATGGAGAGAAAAAATTGCAAGGGCCTATCCCAATAAGTATGACTCAAAACCAGCACAGGTCCCCATCCCATTTTTTAACAGGACGCGCTTCAAGCATACTTTCCTTAGCTACATGTATAAAACTACCATCAAGGCTGCCCGACAACACATAAGCTCCTTTTTTGGAACATCACACATGTCTTGATAAGAGGAAATGGGCAATAGCACCACCAAGTAAATCAATCTCGAAAAAGAAATTAAGTTTCCAGACGTGTTTACTGAACTGTGTTACACAAATGTACGTCAGGTCCCTTCTCTATAGTTTCATATTGGAGAAGAATGATGTCCTACAATCATCAAAATGGTGAGGTTAATTTACAAAAACTAACAATTTTTGTTATGATGAAACCTTCTAACTGCATCCAAAGGTTGAGATCAAAGCAAATATATGATCCTCATTCATACAGTGAACTTTTGACAAGAGGTGCCACATTTGGAGTTTGTGTCAGCCACACACGATACTTTCTGTGGTACAACCTTTGCTATATCTGGAAAATGTAGAATTAAAGAAACCTGAGTACCTGTTTTACTTTGGTTTTCCTGATACAACTGATGAATCCCAGGACACCAGCACACATATTGTCTTCACATTCATTCTCTTTCAATGTTAATAGTCCCAAAATTTGTATTCTGAGTTCATATCAATCCTGTAGATTCACCATTTTTCGAAAAGAATAATTTTTGCATCACATGTGTAAAAAAATAATGATTTAAATACTACATGATATGCTCAACATCAAAGATTTTTTTTTCCACTTAGCAGACTATGATATCCTATAGTTTACAAAAAGCTCACATATCTAGTTCAAAGTAGTAGCTCTTCAAAATTGAGCAGTGGCCTAAAAACTGAAATATTTGGTATGCTTTCAAAGCTGGTGACTTGCTAACTTCCCTTTGTTATCTAATTTCTGGGCACATTGGCATACTGGCATGATAAAGACATGGTGACTTTGCTATAATTAAATACATGTACCATGTGATTCTACAGGAAAAATGCAAGGAATGCCCACCAAGTGCATCACTGCAAGCATGGGAGTTCCTCACCTCCCCAGCGACTACCATCTGATTCTCCAATCCATCAGACTTCAACACCTACATGAGGAGGCTTGAGTTTTAAAAATCAAATGGAAGGTCAAATTCAAGCAATTATTAAGCAATGCTATAACTCAACTCACACTGAAGCTGGAGGATCTCCTATCGAGACAAAGCTTGCATTCAGAAGACGTGCCATCATACACATCAATTACAAATATACCAGCTCCCTTCCACGCAAAACTACATTTGACATGGTCGAATTGGCTAAACATTTCGTAAATGAAGAATCTGAGTGCTCGCAGTTGTTTGTTTTTGTAGAGCCATCATGACTGGTAACATTTAGATCTTGCATGAGATCACTAATCTTTTGCTTGACAAGGCGAGAGATTCATTTGGCTGCAGTCCCATAAAAAAGCAACAATCTCAAATACCCATCAGCTCCAATCTTGCTCAAGGTTGTTTTAATCACACCACTCAAGTGACTTGTGATCAAAGTCTAAGTCGACTGATGTTCGTCTTACATCAGTTCTAAGCCACTCAGTACCGCCGACAGGGGGTAAAAAGAGATAATGAACAACACATGCCCTCATACTCTAAAGCTAAATAGTAATCTCTTCGATATTGAACACTGCTAAATACTGACCAAAGTTCCAAATAGTAACCATTTTAATATGCCAGCTCCTTATTTGTGTGTCAAGTGTAGTATTAGAGCATCATTTCTAAGTTCTAACTAATGGGAGTCCTGAGATCCTCGGCGATAGATATACAATTCTCCCAAGGTGCTTACAAAACTGACATAAAGAGGATTGTGCAAAGGTTATGCTTATTGCTTAGTAGTGCTCAGACCTGAGGAGGGCCGTGCCACGGAAATCATCCTGCAGGTGGAGAGAGACGCGTCTGGCGACGTACGTGCTTGTCGATGTCCCCTTTTGGTGACTGACCTGAAAAGCACTACATCATTGTTATTTCATCGAACACGTTGAGAGCACTAAAACTTTCAACGATCCAAGGTACGGTAGAAGCTAGCGATGTCACCTGCACTAAAAGAAAGTGCAGGTGGAACTTGTAAGGCATAGAGAAGACTTGTCACTGGCCTGTTGGTCTTCTGCTTGTGCGTCTCTGTTGTGTTCGTCTTCTGCTGCTGCTTCACTAGAATTGTCACTGTCGGAGTCCTCCTGACGGCATGGTGGCGCGGGCGAGAAAGCGGGTGCGAGAGAAGGCAGCGGTCGCCCTACTCTTTTCCTCCCTCCACCAATCGCCCCTGCCATACGACCACCACCAGCGCTAGTCCTTCCCTCCACCATCCTCCTCTTCATCTGGCATGGGGCATATGCTCGAGGCTGCTTGTATGCCTCCTGAAAATCCAAATCAGCGATTCCCTCACGAATCCCCTTCCAGAAATCACGCGTGTTAGACTTATAATATAAGTCATGTACCGTTATATAAGGGGTTTCCTGCATATGTTCCACACTGTACATGTATATATATTGGCCTATGGCCTCATGGGAATACAAGTTGCTTATTCCTAACATGGTATTAGAGCTAGGTCAATTTTTTGCACGCTGCAACTCGTGCTATTGATCCGTCTCTCCTCCCCGATCGAAGGCGCCGGCCTCGATCTCCCGGAGTCTCTCGATCTGATCAATCGAGTCCAGCTCGTCTTACTCCTGCTCGAAGCTGCTCCCGCTCTAGAAGCCCCGATCTCCCGATCGGATCGACGCTGCTCCCGCTCGAAGCTGCTCCCGCTCGAATCGACGCTGCTCCTGCTCGAAGCCAGCGCCCGCCCGCCCTGATCCAGTCGCCCGTTCTGCCAGCGCCCGCCCGATCAAGTCGCCCGTTCCTACCCTGAAGTCGCTACTCCCTGCTCGCACCTGATTCCGCTACTGGTGGTCTGGTATTCCAGATTCTGCTGTCGTTGGTGCTCTGTCGGATCTAAAAAAAATGTCTACTACATCGGGCTATGTTGCTGTCCCTCGCTGTCCGGTGATCTTTGATGGTACTAACTACACCGAGTTCACTGGCTTCATGCGCATTCACATGCGTGGCATCCGTCTCTGGGGTGTTCTTTCTGGCGAGGTCTGCTATCCGCCACGTCCAGTTCCTCCGGTGGCCCCTACTCCGCCGACTCCACCGGTTCTTCCTACGGATGCTAATCAGGCCACCAAGGATGCGGCTAAGCTTGCTGATGAGGCTGCTGCTCGTGCTTATGATGAGAGGGTTTTGGCTTATGAGGAGGCTCTTCATACGTATCATGGTGCTCTGTCTGTTTACACCAAGTGGCTTGATGATGATGCTTGTGCTGCAGCTGTTCTCACTGCTAGTGTTCTGCCTCAGTTTGCTTCTGAGTTTCTGGGTCTTCCTACTGTCTTTGAGATGTGGACCCGTCTTCGTCAGCGCTATCAGCCCTCTGGTGATGCCTTATACCTTTCTGTGGTCCGTCAGGAGCATGCTCTTCAGCAGGGTGACTCTACTATTGATGACTTCTATGCACAGAGTTCTGCTATCTGGCGCCAGCTTGATTCTCTCCATAGTGCTGGTTGTCGTACTTGCCCCTGTTGCTAGGCTGTCCAGGCCAATTTGGAGTTTCATCACGTCTACGAGTTCCTGTCTCGGCTCCGTAAGGAGTTTGAGCCCCGGCGTGCTCAGTTGTTTGCTCGTGGACGTATTTCTCTCATGGAGGCGCTTTCTGAGATTCGTACTGAGGAGACTCGCTTACGTGGTGCTGGTTTGCTGGAGGTTCCCTCTGTGCTCGCTACTCGGTCTTCTTCCACGCCACCTGCTACACCGACCCCTTCTCGCTCGAGTGCTCCGCCACTCTTTTCCACTCCTTCTGGAGGCTCAGGTCGCCCCCGTCCACATTGCGATTACTACAACAATGATGGTCATATTGAGTCCCAGTGCTACACGAAGAGGAAACACCTGCGCAAGGCGCGATCATCCTCTTCAGGGACTTTGTCATCTACCTCGACAGCTTCAGCCATTGCTTTAACTGAGCAGGATATTCTGAGACTTAAGCGTCTGCTCGCGGCTTCAGGTTCTTCCTCGACGGGTACTGCTGGTTCTGTGACTAATGCTTCCCGCACTGAGCAACCGCCCTCTGCACAGTCAGGTACATCCCCATGGGTTCTGGACTCTGGAGCTTCTTTTCATATGTCTTCTCATTCTTCCACTTTGTCCTCTCTTCGATCGCTGGATTCTCCTGTTCATGTCTTCACTGCTGATGGTACTCCACTTTCTGTTGCTAGTAGAGGCAATCTTACCACTCCTTATTCTGTTCCTGATGTTGCTCATGTTCCTCGACTTACCATGAATCTATTTTCTGCTGGTCAACTTACCGATTCTGGTTGTTGCGTCATCCTTGACATTGACTCTTGTTCTGTCCAGGACTGTCACACGCACACTCTGGTTGGGGCTGGCCCTTGCCGCCGTGTTTCTCAGGGTCTTTGGGAGTTGGACTGGCTTCATGTTCCTTCCGCGGCCACCACCATCGCCAGTTCCTCCGCTTCAGTCGCTTCCGTTACTGGTTCCTTCAAGCAGTGGCATCATCGACTTGGTCATCTGTGTGGTTCTCGGTTGTTGTCTTTAGTTCATCAAGGTCTTCTGGGGTCTGTCTCAGGAGATGTCTATTTAGAGTGTCAGGGTTGTCGTCTTGGCAAGCAGATTCAGTTACCATATTCACATAGTGAGTCAGTGTCTAAGCGTCCTTTCGATTTAGTCCATTCTGATGTATGGGGTCCGTCTCCTTTCGCTTCGAAAGGTGGTCATAAATACTATATTATTTTCATAGATGATTTCTCTCGTTACACATGGCTTTATTTCATGACTTCTCGTAGTGAGGTGTTGTCTATTTATAAGCGTTTTGCTGCCATGGTTCATACTCAGTTCTCTTCACCCATTCGTGTTTTTCGTGCTGACTCCGCTGGCGAGTATATCTCTAAGATGTTGCGTGGTGTTCTTGCTGAGCAAGGAACTCTCTCTCAATTCTCTTGTCCTAGTGCTCATGCTCAGAATGGTGCGGCTGAGCGAAAGCATCGACATCTTCTTGAGATGGCTCGTGCATTGATGATTGCTGCCTCTCTCCCGCCTCATTTTTGGGCTGAGGCCGTCTCCACCTCCACCTATCTTATCAATATACAGCCTTCCGCTGCTCTACAGGGTGGTGTTCCTTTCGAGCGTCTTTTTGATCGTTCTCCCGATTATTCGATGCTTCGCTTGTTTGGTTGTGTTTGTTATGTTCTTCTTGCCCCCCGCGAACGCACCAAACTGACTGCTCAGTCTGTTGAGTGTGTCTTGTTAGGCTACAGTGATGAGCATAAGGGCTATCGTTGTTGGGATCCTATCGGTCGTCGGATGTGTATCTCTCGAGACGTGACTTTTGATGAGTCTCGTCCCTTCTACCCACGCCCATCTTCCTTTATTTTTCAGTGGAGGATATCTCTTTCCTCACTTTTCCTGACTCACCTATCACCCCCGTCGCGCCTGTGCCTATTCGTTCCACTCCCTCTGCTTCTCCACCTCTAGTCGATTTGCAGCCACCATCTTCTCCGGTCTCCTCGCCTAGCATGTCAACGGATTCTACACCTTAATCTCCAGTGACTTATTCGTCGCCACCCCTCGATTCTACCTTGGCGATTCCTCCTTCTATTGTTCCATCTTTTCCTTAGCATTACACTCGTCATTCACAACATGTGGATGCCTTATTGGATGAGTCGTCATCTTCCTCTCAGCCTACTTATGGCTTGCGTTCTCGTCCTCGTTCGCCTGTTGATCGCTTTGGATTTCCCACCACTGGTGCTGCTGTTCTTGAGCCGACTTCTTATCGTTAGGCTGTTGTTCATCCTGCATGGCAGTTTGCGATGGCAGAGGAGATTGCTGCTCTTGAACGCACTGGTACCTGGGATATTGTTTCTCTTCCTCCCGGAGTCCGTCCCATCACTTGTAAGTGGGTCTACAAGGTTAAGACTCGCTTCGATGGTTCTCTTGAGCGTCACAAAGCTCGTCTTGTGGCTCGTGATTTTCAGCAGGAGCATGGTCGTGATTATGACGAGACTTTTGCTCCTGTGGCCCATATGACCACTGTTCGTACACTTCTTGCCGTTGCCTCTGCATGCCACTGGTCTATATTTCAGCTTGATGTTAAGAATGCTTTTCTTAATGGTGAGCTGTGTGAGGAGGTGTACATGCAGCCACCACCCGGGTATTCTGTTCCAGATGGCATGGTATGTCGTCTTCGCCGCTCTCTCTATGGCCTTAAGCAAGCCCCCCGCGTCTGGTTTGAGCGTTTTGCCTCTATGGTCACTACTACTGGTTTTTCAGCAAGTGCTCATGATCCAGCATTGTTTATTCACCTTTCTCCTCGTGGTCAGACTCTTCTTCTTCTCTATGTTGATGACATGATCATCATTGGGGATGACCCCGAGTATATTGCCTTTGTAAAGGCACGTCTTAGTGAGCAGTTTCTTATGTCTGATCTTGGACCTCTTCGCTACTTTATTGGGATTGAAGTCTCTTCTACCTCTGATGGATTTTTTATATCCCAGGAAAAGTATATCCAGGATCTTCTTGCTCGTGCTGCTCTTATTGACGAGCACATTGTTGAGACTCCTATGGAGCTCAATGTTCACCTCCGTGCTACTGATGGTGATCCTCTCCCTGACCCGACGCGTTATCATCATCTCGTTGGCAGTCTTGTCTATCTAGATGTCACTCGTCCGGACATCTCTTATCCGGTTCATATTCTGAGTCAGTTTGTCTCTACTCCCACATTGGTTCACTATAGTCATCTCCTTCGTGTTCTCCGATATCTTCGGGGCACGATCTCTCACCGTCTATTCTTTCCTAGCTCCAGTTCTTTACAGCTTCAGGCCTATTTGGATGCTACGTGGGCTAGTGATCCTTCCGATCACCGTTCCCTTTCTGCTTACTGTGATTTTCTTGGCGGTTCTCTCATTGCCTGGAAGACGAAGAAAAAGATTGCAGTTTCCCGTTCGAGCGCTGAGGCTGAGTTGCGAGCCACGGCTCTTATGACGGCAAAGGTGACTTGGTTACAGTGGTTACTTCAGGATTTTGGTGTTTCTGTCACTACACCGACTCTGCTCCTATCTGACAGTACAGGTGCTATTAGCATTCGCGTGATCCTGTGAGGCATGAGCTCACCAAGCATATTGGTGTTGATGCTTTCTATGTGCGCGCTGGTGTGCAGGATCAGGTTATTGCTCTTCAGTATGTGCCTTCCGAGTTACAGTTGGCGGATTTCCTGACGAAGGCCCAGACTAGAGCACAACATGGCTTTTATCTCTCCAAACTCAGTGTTGTTCATCCACCATGAGTTTGAGGGGGAGGGGGTGTTAGAGTTATAATATAAGTCATGTACCCCTTTGTGTTTATCCCGACACCTGTACATGTATATATATCGGCCTATGGCCTCATGGGAATACAAGTTGCTTATTCCTAACAACGCGCCCAACAATCCTTGCCCTCCCCAAGAGCGCAACTCTCGCGTGATTTCTACCTTCCCAAGTTGCATAATATTTTGCCTCCCCAATCCCTTATATGAGTCGCCTTATATTTCAATGGAGCCCCGATGCATCGGTACATCGGTCGACTGACTTCAATCCCAGTGGCGAGGCAGCAACGGGACCGTCCCTGTCCGTCTAAGAAAAACTTTGCCAACTCGGCAAGGGCGCACGCACCATGAGAGGAGTGTCGTGCCCCTCGCGCGCCTGCGCGTCCTGCCCGGCAGTGACTTAGACGCCGGCGAAGTCCTCGCTCCTGGACACCTCTCCATTTTCTCCTCCTTCCTCTCTGTGCGCGTATCCTGCTTGCTGCTGCCGCCTGATGCGACGCCCGAGTGTAGCGACGCCTCCCCGCCATGGCCATCGCCCCCCGCAAGCTTGTGCCGCCGTGGTCCATGGCTTCGACACTGGAGAAGTCCTCGCTCCGGTCGACTGTCCATGTTTTCGTCCTTCATCTCCACGCATGCCTCCCGCCACGCTGCCGCCGCCTGATGCGGGCGCCCGAGCGCGGCGCCACCTCCCTGCCATGGCCGCCCCCTACAAAACACCAAACATTATCTCAAATGCTCCTCACCAGCGGAGCTTAAGGTCAACTACAATGGCAAGTCAGAAACTTTGCCCATCCACTCGGATCGAGCAGGGGGAGACCGGCGGACGGGCCGATCGACGCAGGAGGCTTGGTGGTGGACGGATTCAGGGCGCTACAGAGTAGAGGAAGCGGATCCGGGCAGTGGCGGCCGGATCCCGCCGGAGTCGTGACTAGAGGCAGGCGGCGCGGGTGCCGGCGAAGCTCGGGGCGGCCATGGCGGTGCTACAATGAGATGGAGAGAGAGATGGTGAGAAGGGTGGAGGAAGGAGAGAGAGAGGAGGAGAAGGTAGGGGCGGCAACGTGACTTGGTCGCGGTGGCGGTGATCTCCGGTGAGGCTGGCCAGCGTGGCGAGGCGGAGGAGGAAGGCGGGTCGGGGCGAGCGCCTGGCGTGGAGCCGAGCTCCCTGGCTCGGAGCGCACGCGTTTCTGCCCCTACAAAGGACTGCGGGTTGAATTGGAACAAATGCACGTTTTTTTTGCAAAAACGAAGTGTTTTCTTAGTTATCCACTTAAAAGAAGGACTGCGAGTTGAATTCTCAAAAACAGAAGGACTTTTATGCAAATATGCCGACGACGTACGACCTAAAACAATAGCTGGTTTATTAGTAGGTAAAGACTTTGCAAAAGATCCTAAAAAATTGAATTTGCGAAAAAGTAGGCAATTAGATTGCTCTCTTTATCCCCCGAAGATGGGTTGGAAGTGCTCAGTAAATAGACAATTTTTTAATTAAATTAATCCAGGAAATAATCATGATCATGACATTAACAGAATTAACAACATATTGATTACAATCTAGATATGCATGCACTACACATATAGTAGAAAAATCTATGCACATAGCTAGTGCCGTTAAGACAGAAATAAACAGGAGAGGGATAAGCGAGTTATACCCTCCAATCGGCCAAGTAGAAGCCGCGGCGTCCTCGGTGATGATGAAGACGACGCGGACATAGACGATGCAACGGACATGGACGAACGATGATTAGCCGTCGCGTAGGAGGCGCTCCCCAAAAACCTAATCGCCCCTCTCCCATACAGGATCTAGAGAGACGGGGTTTCAAAGGCCTGCTTGTTGGAACACAGTAATTTCAAAAAAAATCTACGCACACGCAAGATCATGGTGATGCATAGCAACAAGAGGGGAGAGTGTCGTCCATGTACCCTCATAGACCGTAAGTGGAAGCGTTATGACAATGCGGTTGATGTAGTCGTACGTCTTCACAATCGACCGATCCTAGTACCGAACGTACGACACCTCCGCGATCTGCACACGTTTAGCTCGGTGACATCCCACGAACTCACGTTCTAGTAGAGCTTAGAAGGAGAGTTCCGTCAGCACGACGGCGTGATGACGGTGTTGATGAAGCTACCGACGCAGGGCTTCGCCTAAGCACCGCTACGATATGACCGAGGTGGATTATGGTGGAGGGGGGCACCGCACACGGCTAAAAGATCAATGATCAACTTGTGGCATGGGGTGCCCCCTGCCCCCGTATATAAAGGAGCAAGGGGGAAGGCCGGTCGGCCCTAGGAGGGCGCGCCAAGAGGAGGAGTCCTCCTCCTAGTGGGGGTAGGACTCCTCTTTCCTAGTCCCACTAGGAGGGGGAAGGAAGGAGTGGGAGAGGGGAAAGGCAAGGGGGGGGGCGCCCCCCTTCCTTCTCCTATTCAGACTCAATGGGAGGGGGCGCGCGGCCTGCCCTAGCCGGCCCCTCTCTCTCCATTAGGGCCCATTAGTCCCTGGGGGGTTCCGGTAACCCCTCTAGCACTCCGGTTTTCTCCGATATCACCCGAAACCCTTCCGGTGTCCGAATGTAGCCATCCAATATATCAATCTTTATGTCTCGATCATTTCGAGACTCCTCGTCATGTCCGTGGTCAAATTCGGGACTCCGAACTACCTTTAGTACATCAAAACACATAAACTCATAATACCGATCGTCACCGAACGTTAAGCGTGCGGACCCTACGGGTTTGAGAACTATGTAGACATGACCGAGACTCATCTCCGGTCAATAACCAATAGCAGAACCTGGATGCTCATGTTGTTTCCTACATATTCTACGGAGATCTTTATCGGTCAAACCGCATAACAACATACATTGTTCCCTTTGTCATCGGTATGTTACTTGCCCGAGATTCGATCGTCGGTATCTCAATACCTAGTTCAATCTTGTTACCGACAAGTCTCTTTACTCGTTCCGTAATGCAACATCCCATAACTAACTCATTAGTCACATTGCTTGCAAGGCTTATAGTGATGTGCATTACCAAGAGGGCCCAGAGATACCTCTCTGATACACGGAGTAACAAATCCAAATCTCGATCTATGCCAACTTGTAGCGACCCGACCTCAAATGGTCAAGTCACTGTGCTTAAGTGTCATCCCTGGATCGGTATGCTGACACACACAGTACTCGAGGATTTATAACAGAGGTAAATCACATGTATAAAGTAGCATAAATACTATTACCTCAATCCAAATAGTGGAAGTAACAAAGGTTGTGGATTCCCATCAACACCAACGGCAAAGTTGAGTGTAGAAATCGTAACCCTAACGTATCACTTACTCGTCGTAAGATAATCCTGAAACATGAGACGTTGCAGCCATATAGGTCAGTACATTGAATGTACTGGCAAATTCACACCATAGGGTAATGATGAATAATAGCTATCACTACATGCATATTTGGCTGGTGGAAAGCTCTAAGTTTATTTTTGCATAAAGCCAATTTTTCCCTACAGCAAAGGAATATATTTTATTTAACTACAAAGTTTGTTGAAAACATTGAGAAGGTTCGTCCAACTCAATCCCAATTAAAATAATCATTAACCCAACCAGTTAATTAAATAAAGTGATGAGATCAACATGATAATTCAAGAACCAGATACTCAAGATTGTCCATAACCAGGGACATGACTAATCATGATTAGTTTGTACACTCTGCAGAGGTTTGCGCACTTTTCCCCACAAGACTCGATCTCCTCCATTGGATTTCTCGCACTACATGGTGTTTGAGAAACGGATGACCGAGACATAGTTTTTCAGAAGCATTAACTCTAACCCCGGGTAGACAGTACCAACCTACATCCCCTACATCTGCTAGCCTACCATTGGAAGAGGTCATGCAACTTACTCCACTATGCTAGAGCCCATAATAGCTTGTGGCTGCACACGGAAGTTTCCAGCATGAATAATCTTATGATCCCTTTGAGCCTGGGTGGCAATCCATAGGGTGATCACACGGGTCCTCTGGGATCCCCTTGGGCAAGCACTGGGTTCTCCAGGTGCCCGGGCAAACCACTGGGTGCCCCAACCAATCCACCCAGATGTGTATTAAAGTAGCCATCTTAAGTTAAACCTTAGTTAACAATAGTCTCTCACAACTTCCATGAACTCTCTCAAAACCAAACCACGTCTACGAGCATAGCATAGAAGTAAGCATAACGTAGAAGTAACTCCCAAGGCCTGAATGCAGGACAATAGGTTCCTACCTCAATAACTACTTCCCAGAGCCCACATGTTATCAAGTCCTACTCATGCAATGTTTGAGGGTTGAAACTAATGCATAAAAACTGGGTAATGAAAAATATGATCAAAGTGTGAACTTGCCTTGTACAGTTGATGAAGATGATTCGCACTCATAACTCCTGATAGTTCTACTCGTCACACTCCGGTCAATCTATTGTAAGCAAGCAATAGTAACCACCCATAAGCAATCACTCAAAAGATCGGAAAGAACGAAGAAGACGATTCGGAAAACATCCAAACCAAGCAAATAACTCTTGCAACATAAGACGGTTGGCAGATCGGGCGGCAACAGCGAGGCTCCGACGACAGCGACGAGCTCCGGCGCGGCGGCTACGTCGTCGGCGGGGGTGGCGCAAGGCGGTGGGGCTACGCGGGGCGACGGCAAGGAGCGGCAGTGGCGCTAGCTGCAGCGGCGAGGCTCCGGCGGCGGCGGCTTGGGAGAAGAGAGGGTCTGGGCGGCTCTATTTATGGAGGGGTGGGCAGCGCGATGCGTGGAGGAGGGGCAAGGCGGCGGGAAGAGTCCGGTCGCGGCACGGACATCGAGGCGGCGGCGGAGTCGTGCGGGATCCGGCCTCCTGCGCGAGGTCGGGGACGGCGCGGTTGGGCTGGGTTTGGCCTGGCCCGGTTGGCTGGGCCGGCCGAGTCAAGGAAGAAGAAGTTGTTTTAGACAGACAAAGAAAATAAATAGGAACAATAAAAACAAAAATATTATATAGGCATATAATATATCAAAATTTTTAGAAAATTATTTTCTACAACATGAATTTTTTTCTAGCATCAAATAAAATCCACAAAAATTCAAATGAATCAAAGAGTGCTACTGGTATAATAAAACCCATTAAAAATCATTTTTAAAATACCAAAATTATTTCAAATTTATTTCTCTCCAATTTTCTGATGTAGGGAATCATTTTACCCTATTTTCCATATATTTTATTTTTGGAGAAAATTAATTTGAATAAAAACCAAAATAACTCTAAATTGAAAATGATTTCAAAGGGGCGTTAAATTTGGTTTCTTTGAAACTTCCAACTCATATTTCATATAATTTGAAGAAGTCATTTTATCTTCTCTCGTGAAAATCATTGAGTTGCATAAAGTTTCTGAGTTGGAAAAATATTTCCAAATGAAATTCAAATATTTTCAAAAACTCTTTTCATTTATTTAAATGGAAGAAGTCATGTCATCTTATCTCTAGGGTTTTGTATCTGAAAAGAATTTGAATTCATGGAGATCATA
The DNA here is from genome assembly GCF_018294505.1 of Triticum aestivum. NCBI lineage: Eukaryota > Viridiplantae > Streptophyta > Magnoliopsida > Poales > Poaceae > Triticum > Triticum aestivum. Next base: position 216,344,059 of record NC_057806.1, read on the forward strand.
AATGCAAAATGAAAGTTTGGGAAAGTCTTTTATTCCCTCTCATTTAACTTTCAAAAAGTTTCAAATTTCACTCAATCTCACACAATCAATCAAACAATCAATCATAACTATCTATTTAATATAACATTCCAAAATTTAGATTTTTGGGATGTTACAAACCTACCACCCTTAAGATGAATCTCGTCCTCGAGATTCGGAGAGGCTAGAAAGAAATAGGTTAGGTTTGGGGTCTTCTCAAAACCCATCGATCATCACAAGGGGTCTGAACACCCTTAGAAACATGGTTACGATTCCATCAACACTCATATACTCCATCCTTATTGTTGATAGGGCCAGTCTTCTCAGATCCTCGGGGAAATTACTACTCTGGCTCTTCCGGTAGTGGCATAACCTTTACCGCAATTCTTCTGTCCTTTCCACTTGGTAAGGTCTTTCTGTGACTTGGTCTTCTTAGCTGACGGGTCTGGCACCAATACTGACAACTATTGATATCTCATGGTGGTCAACCATTTATGGTTTCTCCTGCAGGAAATGGGTCTGGGTTGAACCTCACCGTATAACCTACGATTGGCAACAACTGCCTTGTACAAGGGTAAATTGGCATACCATTCTAAGGTTTAAACAAGGTTTTGGTCGTCGTCGCTCTACCATGGGTAAGTCACTCAGATTTACCATCCCATATAGCAAGGCGAACAATAAGAGTAAGTCACTATGGTGATCAATCCATCCCGCACCCAAATCATTACCTTGTATACGGTTTAGCGAATCTCGCATTCTAACACCCGGTCATCCTCACAAGTATTGCAAAATTTCTCTTGTCAACGAACCAAGTTTGGATGAATCCATTGATTCTGCAAGCCAAACAAACATCTATCGTTCCTTCACAACTTTCAGGTTTTGCGTTACTCCTATAAAATCGTCTGTCGATAAAATCGTAACTTCTTCCGGGGGTTTTTCTTCAGCAAGAGTGTGCTTGCTTCTTGCAGGTCCTGGGGCATGTGGGTTATGGCCCATCTCATCACTTGCAAACCTTGAAATCATCATCGGGGCAACTAATCATTATTCCAACATCCAGCTTCCTAGCATTCTTAAATCCATCCAATGGTACTGTCTCCCTTCCTTCTATTCGTACCAAACTAAAACATGATTACTCCGATTCATCATGGAGTTACAATTGCTCCATATTACCAACATTATTCCTCATTTATATCCAGTGGTACTTCATCTCTTTATACTTCTTGGGGTGTCCCACATATCGAGATAAAACTTGTACTTATTTTGTCCAAGGTCCACTCTGTGGAATATCATAATCCTTTCCAGAGGTCAAGGGTCCTCACAGGGTACTACCACCCTTAAATTGCTCCAATTCTTCCATAGACCATATTTATCATATCCCCGAAAATGGCCAAAATCTTTCTTCATAGAGTAACAACTCGTAAAATCCAAATCAGTACCAACGATGCTAGCTTTATTGATTTTCCAATGATTACAATCTCTTGCATTTCCATTACATGCCTCAACTCAACCCTCAATATAAAAGAATTGTTCCCATTGCTACTACTATATTTCTCACAGACACAACTAATTATCACAAGTCTCCTTCTCCTTGGGACAATCTCTGGCAAAGTGCCCTACTTCATTACAACGGAAACATATTACTTTTGACAAGTTTCGAGGTTTCCTTTTTGGGCAACTACTGAAGTAGTGCCCTGACTCCTTGCACCTGAAACAGGTGATATGACTCAGGTCCTTCGTGGAATCCAATCTATTTCTCTTCCTGGACTTTTTCGTTCCAATCAGGGCTTCTATTTCCTGTGTGTCATACTCTACTTCCTCTGTCGGGAATTCTACTAGATCCCCATTCAAACAATTTTGGGAGAATTGTCCTTCTTCTCCACATGAATAGCATGACTTGGTGCAGGATTTAATTTTGCTTCCTTTGGGTGTGTCCTCGACATCTTCCTTCATCACAGGTTCTTCCAAAATTTCCATGAGGGATCCTTTCATTACTTCTTTCTTCTGCTGGATGGTTCTTTGAACCATGGGGTAAATGTGACATTGAGTAGGGTAGTGGGTAGTCCCTTCACACAAGAAACAAGCAATCTGCCTAGTTGGGCATTCTTCAGTTGGGTGACTTCCTTCATAATTAGGGCATTCATCTTTGTGTTCTTTATGGTTGTGCCCTATTTCCCCACAGAGCTTGCATGCACAAGGTTTCTTCATATCATTTCCATAAGGCTTCAACTTTTGGGACACAAGCCGAGACTTTAGCAGAGTCAACTTAAATTCTTTCCAAGTGGTTACTCCTTCCCATCCATTGATGGTTTGGTACATCCTCCACCAAGTAGCAGCACCTCTTTCAAAGCACTGAAGATCATGCCGGGCCATATCCTTCCCGACTATAGGGTTATTCTCCATACGATCCTCCATGTTCTGAATCCATCGGTCCGTCTCCAATTGACTTATCGGTCCAGGAAACATGAGTTCATCTCCATTCATCCTCTATTGGGTCCATGGGTTTTGGGTGAGATAAGAGAGATAGAGAGGGATACACACAATGCAAACAATGGTTTTGAAAAGACAGATTTTATCTGTGGCTGTCGGAAAAACATCAAAAAAATGACAGCTCACAAATGTTGCATCTAACATAGGCATATAACAGGGGCTGGGTCTTCTAAAGGTCAATAAATCTTCAAAGTTGCCAAACTCTTCAAGCCTTGTTCATGTCTTCGATGGCTTCTTCCGATAGTTCTTGTCCTTCTCAAGTTCTTTTGCCAGATCATCTCTGTTGACATGAAGTCTCTCGTGATGTCCTTTAAGAGTTGCGTTCCAAACTTCTGGATTTCAACATCCTTGGCATGAACCATGGTCCTACTGTCCTTCAGTTCCTGATGAATCTCCGGTATCTCGAGGTTTTGCTCCTCCAGCTTGGCTACTTTCAGCTTCTAGATCCCGTGTTCTTCACGAACTACTTCCTTGTCAAAAATGACTTCCTGCAGGTCCATCTTAAACCTCTTGTGTAATTCTCCAGATGCTGGCGATACACCAGCTAAGGTTAAAACTGCATCCTTTGATGATAGGTGCACCATTAGCCCTTTTGTCATTCAATCCTTTTGACAAAATGCATGCTTAACTCAGTGTGGTGACAATAGCACAAGCGAACGATAACATCATGAATATCCATGTTTGTTTTCTTGTCATTTCCATGAGCTATCATTCCATATTTGATATCTCCTGCCTTAGGGTTTTCTTGACAAAAACTTTGAGTTTTAACGCTCCATGTTCTGGTCTTTCTCCAACACACCTTGATCTCGGGTATGGACAACTTCAATAGTCTGCCAAGTTCCATAAGGGTAGCTTTCCTAGGTCATACCAATCTGGAAATTCTTCAAAGCCTTCAAATTCTCCTAGTCTTCAGAGTTTTCAACCGTTGTAGTTTCCATTGTTGTAATGCACGGTAAAATCTTCTTCATTCCGAAGTGGTCTTAGTTGTCCGATATCTTGTCCTTCTTGGAGTGGTCTCATCAGTCGAATCTTCGTGGTCAAAAGGGGAAAAGGGGTATAGTCTCACTAAAAGGGAATATTTGATAAAGCTCAGCAAAGAAGAGAGGAAAAAGATCTTTTTGAAGAGGAAGTTGTAGAGAAAATATTTCCCATGGGCTTGCTAGTTTCTAGGGGTCACGTCCTACAGTAAACATGTGCTCTGATACCATATTGTAGCGACCCGACCTCAGACGGTCAAGTCTCTGTGCTTAAGTGTCATCCCTGGATCGGTATGCTGACACATATAGTACTCGAGGATTTATAACAGAGGTAAATCACATGTATAAAGTAGCATAAATACTATTACCTCAATCCAAATAGCGGAAGTAACAAAGGTTGTGGATTCCCATCAACACCAACAGCAAAGTTGAGTGTAGAAATCGTAACCCTAACGTATCACTTACTCGTCGTAAGATAATCCTGCATCATGAGACGTCGCAGCCATATAGGTCAGTACATTGAATGTACTGGCAAATTCACACCATAGGGTAATGATGAATACTAGCTATCACTACATGCATATTTGGCTGGTGGAAAGCTCTAAGTTTATTTTTGCATAAAGCCAATTTTTCCCTGCAGCAAAGGAATATATTTTATTTAAGTACAAATTTTGTTGAAAACATTGAGAAGGTTCCTCCAACTCAATCCCAATTAAAATAATCATTAACCCAACCAGTTAATTAAATAAAGTGATGAGATCAACATATTCAAGAACAAGATACTCAAGATTGTCCATAACCGGGGACACAACTAATCATGATTAGTTTGTACACTCTGCAGAGGTTTGCACACTTTGCCCCACAAGACTCGAACTCCTCCGTTGGATTTCTCACACTACATGGTGTTTCAGAAATGGATGAGCGAGACATAGTTTTTAAGAAGCATTAACTCTAACCCCGGGTAGACAGTACCAACCTACATCCCCTACATCTGCTAGCCTACCACTGGAAGACGTCATGCAACTTACTCCACTATGCTAGAGCCCATAATAGCTTGTGGCTGCACACGGATGTTTCCAGCATGAATAATCTTATGATCCCTTTGAGCCTGGGTGGCAATCCATAGGGTGATCACACGGGTCCTCTGGGACCCCCTTGGGCAAGCACTGGGTTCTCCAGGTGCCCGGGTAAACCACTGGGTGCCCCAACCAATCCACCCAGATGTGTATTAAAGTAGCCACCTTAAGTTAAACTTTAGTTAACAATAGTCTCTCACAACTTCCATGAACTCTCTCAAAACCAAACCACGTCTACGAGCATAGCATAGAAGTAAGCATAACGTAGAAGTAACTCCCAAGGCCTGAATGCAGGACAATAGGTTCCTACCTCAATAACTACTTCCCAGAACCCACATGTTATCAAGTCCTACTCATGCAATGTTTGAGGGTTGAAACTAATGCATAAAAACTGGGTAATGAAAAATATGATCAAAGTGTGAACTTGCCTTGAATAGTTGATGAAGATGATTCACACTCATAACTCCTGATAGTTCTACTCGTCACACTCCGGTCAATCTATCATAAGCAAGCAAGAGTAACCACACATAAGCAATCACTCAAAAGATCGGAAAGAACGAAGAAGACGTTCGGAAAACATCCAAACCAAGAAATAACTCTTGCAACATAAAACAATTTCTAACAGTACCAAAGTTATGTGAATTTGGCCTTATCAGAAAGTTTAGGTCAAGAGCTTCGATTTGCAAAAAGAATCAACTAAATCGGAGTTATAAAACTCGAGTTACGAACAAAAGAAGTTTGAATTCAAATCTGTTTGAATTTTTTTTTTAAATTTTCATAAATATGTTTAAGTTGATTATCTGGATAGAGAGGATTATAACAAAGAAGTGGGCATTAGTTTCGTTGTATTTAGATAAACGAGTAAAAAGTTGCGACCGTTTGAAAACTAGGGGCTAATTTGTAAATTAAATATTCACCGATGGGTCCCTGGCAAAAATTAAAAAGAAAAAAGAAAAACTATAAATAACGAACGTTCGCTACCGAACGCTAACAAATGAACTCGTTCATTACAGAGGCTAAACCGATGAACGTTCACTAAATAATTGATACGTCTCCAACGTATCTATAATTTTTGATTGCTCCATGCTATATTATCTACTATTTTGGACTATATTGGGCTTCATTTTCCACTTTTATATTATTTTTGGGACTAACCTATTAACCGGAGGCCCAGCCCAGAATTGCTATTTTTGCCTATTTCAGTGTTTCGGAGGAACAAAATATCAAACGGAGTCCAAACGGAATAAAATCTTCGGGAACGTGATTTTCTCACCGAACGTGATCCAGGAGACTTGGACCCTACTGCAAGGGATCAAAGAGGAGGTCACGAGGGTGGGGGGTGCGCCCCCCCTAGGGCGTGCCCCCTGCCTCGTGGGCCCCTCGGTGCTCCACCGACGTACTCCTTCCTCCTATATATACCTACGTACCCCCAAACGACTAGAACGGGAGCCAAAAACCTAATTCCACCGCCGCAACTTTCTGTATCCATGAGATCCAACCTTGGGGCATGTTCCGGAGCTCCGTCGGAAGAGGGCCGTCATCACGGAGGGCTTCTACATCATCATAGCCCCTCCGATGAAGTGTGAGTAGTTTACCTCAGACCTTCGGGTCCATAGTTAGTAGCTAGATGGCTTCTTCTCTCTCTTTGAATCTCAATACAAAGTTCTCCCCCTCTCTTGTGGAGATCTATTCGATGTAATCTTCTTTTTGCGGTGTGTTTGTTGAGATTGATGAATTGTGGGTTTATGATCAAGTCTATCTTTGAATAATATTTGAATCTTCTCTGAATTCTTTTATGTATGATTTGTTATCTTTGCAAGTCTCTTCGAATTATCCGTTTGGTTTTGCCAACTAGATTGATAGTTCTTGCCATGGGAGAAGTGCTTAGCTTTGGGTTCGATCTTGCGGTGTCCTTTCCCAGTGACAGAAGGGGCAGCAAGGCACGTATTGCATCGTTGTCATCGAGGATAACAAGATGGGGTTTATTTCATATTGCATGAATTTATCTCTCTACATCATGTCATCTTGCTTAAGGCATTACTCTGTTTTTAACTTAATACTCTAGATGCATGCTGGATAGCGGTCGATGAGTGGAGTAATAGTAGTAGATGCAGAATCGTTTCGGTCTACTTGTCACGGACGTGATGCCTATATACATGATCATGCCTAGATATTCTCATAACTATGCTCAATTCTGTCAATTGCTCAACAGTAATTTGTTCACCCATCGTAGAATACTTATGCTCTTGAGAGAAGCCACTAGTGACACCTATGGCCCCCGGGTCTATTCTCATTATATCAATCTCCATCACTTTAATCTTGCTTTGCTTTTTTACTTTGATTTTACTTTTTACTTTGCATCTTTATATAAAAAATACCAAAAATATTATATCTATCAGATCTCACTCTCGTAAGTGACCGTGAAGGGATTGAAAACCCCTAATCGCGTTGGTTGCGAGTAGCTATCGTTTTGTGCAGGTACGAGGGACTTGAGCGTGGCCTCCTACTGGATTGATACCTTGGTTCTCAAAAACTAAGGGAAATACTTACGCTACTCTGCTGCATCATCCCTTCCTCTTCGGGGAAAACCAATGCAAGCTTAAGACATAGCAAGAAGGATTTCTGGCGCCGTTGCCGGGGAGTCTACGCAAAAAGTCAAAATACCAAGTACCCATCACAATCCCTATCTCTCGCATTACATTATTTGCCATTTGCCTCTCGTTTTCCTCTCCCCCACTTCACCCTTGCCGTTTTATTCGCCCTCTCTCTCTCTATCCTCCCTCTCTGTTTGCCTCCTTTTTGCCCGTTTGCTCTTGTTTGCTCGTGTGCTAGTTTGTTTGCTTGTCGTCATGGCTAGTCCTCTCTCCGCTCCTATGTCCCCCGAGTTTGAAGTCCTTCATTTCAAACAAAGGCAAGGATAAAACTTAAAGGATGCTTGGTTTAGAATGATGGAATCTTATCGTAAATGCACCCTAGAAGTAAATTTCAGAATTTTGCTTCGCAACTTTTATATTGGGCTTAATATGTCTCATAGACAACTTTTGGATTGTGTTGCCAAAGGCAATTTTATTGAAATTGATCCCAGTATCGCGCATGAAATTATAGAAGGTATAGTAGGAACTTTACCTCAACAAAAGGGGCCCCATCATACCCAAGAGAAAACGCAAGTTTTTGAGAAAATTTGCAAAGTAACTAATATTTTACAGAAATCTCTTGAACCTCTTAAGAGCGTTAGCGTAAATCTTCACCGCATGAATATGTTGATTACTCTTCACAATAAGCAGTTGGATTCCTTAGATCTCAAGATCTCTGAATATGAAGGAAACATAAAGAACCTCCTGGATTCGAGCATAACATCGCTAAAATAATTAAGAATCAAGATGACAATACCTAGATCTATTCTCGCTTTTATGCCTAGCTAGGGGCGTTAAACGATAGCGCTTGTTGGGAGGCAACCCAATTTTATTTTTATTCCTTGCTTTTTGCTCCTGTTTAGTAATAAATAAATTATCTAGCCTCTGTTTTGGTTGTGTTTTTTGTGTTTAATTAGTGTTTGTGCCAAGTAGAATCGTTGGGAAGACTTGGGGAAAGTCTTGTTGAACTTGCTGTAAAAAATAGAAACTTTAGTGCTCACGAGAACTGCTGTCATTTTTATTTGAAGAGTGCTATTTAGTTAATTCTTTTTGAAGATATTAATAGATAAATTCCTCACGTCCAGCAATGTATTTTAGAATTTTTGGGGTTCCAGATCTTGCGCTAGCTACAGATTACCACAGACTGTTCTGTTTTTGACAGATTCTGTTTTTCGTGTGTTGTTTGCTTATTTTGATGAATCTGTGGCTAGTAAAATAGTTTATAATCCATAGAGAAGTTGTAATACAGTAGGTTTAACACCAATATAAATAAAGAATGAGTTCATTACAGTACATTGAAGTGGTCTTTTGTTTTCTTTCGCTAACGGAGCTCACGAGTTTTCTATTTTGAGTTTTGTGTTGTGAAGTTTTCAAGTTTTGGGTGAATTCTTGTGATGGATTATGGAACAAGGAGTGGCAATAGCCTAAGATTGGGGATGCCCATGTCACCCCCAAGATAATCGAAGGACACCAAAAAGTCAAAGCTTGGGGATGCCCCGGAAGGCATCCCCTCTTTCGTCCATTTCCATCGGTAATTTACTTGGAGCTATATTTCTATTCACCAACATGATATGTGTTTTGTTTGGAGCGTCTTGTATTATTTGTGTCTTTGTTTGTTAGTATGCCACAATCATCCTTGCTGTACACACCTTTTGAGAGAGCCATACATGAATTAAAATTTGATAGAATACTCTATATGCTTCACTTATATCTTTTGAGCTAAGTAGTTTTGCTCTATGTGCTTCACTTATATCTTTTGAGCATTATAATTTTGCTCTATGTGCTTCACTTAGATCTTTTAGAGCATGATGGTGGATTTGTTTTAAAGAAACTATTGATCTCTCATGCTTCGCTTAAATTATTTTGAGAGTCTTAATAGCATGGTAATTTGCTTAATAATATTATGCTTGGTATTCAAGGTTTGTGAAACTTTCTTTTGAGTGTGTTGAATACTAAGAAAAGATTGAAGCATGATAATTGTTTTGAGATATGGAGGTGATAATATTAAAGTCATGCTAGTTGAGTAGTTGTGAATTTAAAGAATACTTGTGTTGAAGTTTGTGATTCCCGTAGCATGCATGAATGGTGAACCGTTATGTGATGAAGTCGGAGCATGATTTATTTATTGATCGTCTTCCTTATGAGTGGCGGTCGGGGACGAGCGATGGTCTTTTCCTACCAATCTATCCCCCTAGGAGCATGCATGTAGTACTTTGCTTTGATAACTTCTAGATTTTTGCAATAATTATATGAGTTCTTTATGACTAATGTTGAGTCCATGGATTATACGCACTCTCACCCTTCCACCTTTGCTAGCCTCTCTAATACTGCACACCTTTCGTCGGTATCATACACCTACCATATACCTCCCTCAAAACAGCCACCATACCTACCTATTATGGCATTTCCATAGCCATCCCGAGATATATTGCCATGCAACTTTCCACCATCTAGTTCATCATGACACATTCATCATTGTCATATTGCTTAGCATGATCATGTAGTTGACATAGTATTTGTGGAAAAGCCACCGTTCATAATTTTTCATACTTGTCACTCTTGATTCATTGCATATCCCGGTACACTGCCGGAGGCATCCATATAGAGTCATACTTTGTTTTAGTATCGAGTTGTAATCATTGAGTTGTAAATAAATAGAAGTGTGATGATTATCATTTAATAGAGCATTGTCCCAAAAAAAGGCCAAAGAAAAAAAAGAAGGCCCCCCCCCCCAAAAGAAAATAAATAAAAAGGGGCAATGCTACTATCCTTTTTCAACACTTGTGCTTCAAAGTAGCACCATGATATAGCGAGTCTCATATATTGTGCTTCAAAGTAGCACCATGTTCTTCATATAGAGAGTCTCATTTGTTGTCACTTTCATATACTAGTGGGAATTTTACATTATAGAACTTGGCTTGTATATTCCAATGATGGGCTTCCTCAAATTGCCCTAGGTCTTCGTGAGCAAGCAAGTTGGATGCACACCCACTAGTTTCTTTTGTTGAGCTTTCATACATTTATAGCTCTAGTGCATCCGTTGCATGGCAATCCCTACTCACTCACATTGATATCTATTGATGGGCATCTCCATAGCCCATTGATACGCCTAGTTGATGTGAGACTATCTTCTCCTTTTTGTCTTCTCCACAACCACCATTCTATTCCACCTATAGTGCTATGTCCATGGCTCACGCTCATGTATTGCATGAAGATTGAAAAAGTTTTGAAAAAGTTAGAGTATGAAACAATTGCTTGGATTGTCATCGGGGTTGTGCATGATTTAAATATTTTGTGTGGTGAAGATAGAGCATAGCCAGACTATATGATTTTGTAGGGATAACTTTCTTTGGCCATGTTATTTTGAGAAAACATAATTGCTTTGTTAGTATGCTTGAAGTATTATTATTTTTATGTCAATATAAACTTTTGTCTTGAATCTTTCTAATCTGAAAACTCATACCACAATTAAGAAGATTTGCATTGAAATTATGCCAAGTAGTACTCCGCATCAAAAATTCTCTTTTTATCATTTACCTACTCGAGGACGAGCAGGAATTAAGCTTTGGGATGCCTGATACATCTCCAACGTATCTATAATTTTTGATTGCTCCATGCTATATTATCTACTGTTTTGGACTATATTGGGCTTTATTTTCCACTTTTATATTATTTTTGAGACTAACCTATTAACCGGAGGCCCAACCCAAAATTGCTATTTTTTTTGCCTATTTCAGTGTTTCGGAGAAACAGAATATCAAATGGAGTCCAAACGGAATAAAATCTTCGGGAACGTGATTTTCTCACCGAACATAATCCAGGAGACTTGACCCTACTGCGAGGGATCAAAGAGGAGGTCACGAGGGTGGGCGGCACGCCCCCCCGCTAGGGCGCGCCCCCTGCCTCGTGGGCCCCTTGGTGCTCCACCGATGTACTCCTTCCTCCTATATAAACCTACGTACCCCCAAACGATCAGAACAGGAGACAAAAACCTAATTCCACCGCCGCAACTTTCTGTATCCATGAGATCCCATCTTGGGGACTGTTCCGGAGCTCCGCCGGAAGAGGGCCGTCATCACGGAGGGCTTCTACATCATCATAGCCCCTCCGATGAAGTGTGAGTAGTTTACCTCAGACCTTCGGGTCCATAGTTAGTAGCTAGATGGCTTCTTCTCTCTCTTTGAATCTCAATACAAAGTTCTCCCCCTCTCTTGTGGAGATCTATTCGATGTAATCTTCTTTTTGCGGTGTGTTTGTTGAGATCGATGAATTGTGGGTTTATGATCAAGTCTATCTTTGAATAATACTTGAATCTTCTCTGAATTCTTTTATGTATGATTGGTTATCTTTGCAAGTCTCTTCGAATTATCCCTTTGGTTTGGCCAACTAGATTGGTAGTTCTTGCCGTGGGAGAAGTGCTTAGCTTTGGGTTCGATCTTGCGATGTCCTTTCCCAGTGACAGAAGGGGCAGCAAGGCACGTATTGCATTAGTGCCATCGAGGATAACAAGATGGGGTTTATTTCATATTGCATGAATTTATCTCTCTACATCATGTCATCTTGCTTAAGGCGTAACTCTGTTTTTAACTTAATACTCTAGATGCATGCTGGATAGTGGTCGATGAGTGGAGTAATAGTAGTAGATGCAGAATCATTTCGGTCTACTTGTCACGGACGTGATGCCTATATACATGATCATGCCTAGATATTCTCATAACTATGCTCAATTCTGTCAATTGCTCAACAGTAATTTGTTCACCCATCGTAGAATACTTATGCTCTTGAGAGAAGCCACTAGTGAAACCTATGGCCCCCGGGTCTATTCTCATCATATCAATCTCCATCACTTTAATCTTGCTTTGCTTTTTTACTTTGCTTTTACTTTTTACTTTGCATCTTTATATCAAAAATACCAAAAATATTATATATATCAGATCTCACTCTCGTAAGTGACCGTGAAGGGATTGACAACCCCTAATCGCGTTGGTTGCGAGTAGCTATCGTTTTGTGCAGGTACGAGGGACTTGAGCGTGGCCTCCTACTGGATTGATACCTTGGTTCTCAAAAACTGACGGAAATACTTACGCTACTCTGCTGCATCATCCCTTCCTCTTCGGGGAAAACCAACGCAAGCTCAAGACGTAGCAATAATCTAATCTAAAAAAATAAACCGGTTTTTTTCTTCTGAAAACAAACCAAAAACAAAACCGATCGGTTTTAGCGGTTTTACCGGTTGGGGCGGTTTTCTTCGAAAACCGGCGGCGGCGACGGTTGGCAGATCGGGCAGCTCCGACGAGGCTCCTGCGACAACGGCGAGCTCCGGCGCGGCGGCTACGACGTCGGCGGGGGTGGCGCGAGGCGGTGGGGCTACGTGGGGCGACGACAAGGAGCGGCAGCAGCGCGGCGCTAGCTACGGCGGCGAGGCTCCTGCGGCGGCGGCTTGGGAGAAGAGAGGGTCCGGGGCGTCTCTATCTATGGAGGGGAGGGCGGCGCGATGCGTGGAGGAGGGGCAAGGCGGCGGGAAGAGTCTGGCCGCAGCACGGACGTCGAGGCGGCAACAGAGTCGTTCGGGATCCGGCCTCCTGTGCGAGGTCAGGGACGGCGCGGCTGGGCTGGGTTTGGCCTGGCCCGATTGGCTGGGCCGGCCCACTCGAGGAAGAAGAAGTTTTTTAGACAGACAAAGAAAATAAATAAGAACAATAAAAATAAAAATATTATATAGGCATATAATATATCAAATTTTTTAGAAAATTATTTTCTACAACATGAACATTTTTCTAGCATCAAATAATATCCACAAAAATTCAAATAAATCAAAGAGTGCTACTGGTGCAATAAAACCCAATAAAAATCATTTTAAAAATACCAAAATGATTTCAAATTTATTTCTCTCCAATTTTCTGATGTAGGGAATCATTTTACCCTGTTTTCCATATATTTTATTTTTGGAGAAAATTAATTTGAATAAAAACCAAAATAACTCCAAATTGAAAATGATTTCAAAGGGGCGTTAAATTTGGTTTCTTTGAAACTTCCAACTCATATTTCATATAATTTGAAGAAGTCATTTTATCTTCTCTCGTGAAAATCATTGAGTTGCATAAAGTTTCTGAGTTGGAAAAATATTTCCAAATGAAATTCAAATATTTCCAAAAACCCTTTTCATTTATTTAAATGGAAGAAGTCATGTCATCTTCTCTCTAGGGTTTTGTATGTGAAAAGAATTTGAATTCATGGAGATCATAAATGCAAAATGAATTCATTAGTCACATTGCTTGCATGGCTCATAGTGATGTGCATTACCGAGAGGGCCCAGAGATACCTCTCCAATACACGGAGTGATAAATCCTAATGTCGTTCTATGCCAACTCAACAAACACCATCGAAGACACCTGTAGAACATCTTTATAATCACCCAATTACGTTGTGACGTTTGATAACACACAAGGTGTTGGGGATATAGCTATCAGCTATGACCCGCCCAGGAGGGGCCGGGTCAGCCCCAATGGCAGGTCATAAAGGAAGCCCAATAAACATTCAAGACAATAGTTTATTAAATCTTATAGAAGGCCTAAGGCCTAGAGGTGGCTTAAGGACCAATATTGTAAACCGCCGTATGTAAGGAAAGACCTGTAAGGAAAGGCATGTAAAAGAAGTCACCGAGCCGGACACGCAATATGAGCCGACCGGGACTCTGTAGGCCACCAGGCGTCAACCCGTGTATATAAGGGGACGACCCGGTGGCGACTTAGGGCAAGAAACAAGAGATCGAGAACCAAGCCGGTGGATTAGCCTCTCGATGATCGAAACACCAGCAATTCCAACACAACTAGACGTAGGCTTTTACCTTCATCGTAAGGGGCCAAACTAGTATAAAACCTCTCGTGTCCTTTGTCCCGATTAACCCCTTTAAGCTTCCTAATTGCGATGGCCCTACGACTAAGTCCTTTTGCTAGGACATTTGTCGTGACAATTCCATGATAGTTGGCGCCCATCGTGGGGCCAGCGCATGGTGGATTTGAGTTCTTGAAGGGCAGCTTCGAAGGGCTCAAGGGATACGTCGCGGGCCGGATGACCAAGAGTCGTCACGGCAAGCTCTACATCGACGACGAAGGCTGGGGCCCCGAGGCCGTCTCAATTGAGTACGGGTACCGGGTCCCCTTCGGCGGGATTCATGTCTTCATCGGCTGGATCAGCGAATCAGGCCCTGAGCCAGACATCTGCACCAACATCATCGAGACGGCTCAGCGCATGAGACCCGCCCGGCCTCGACCCGCCGTAAAACGTGCTTTTGTGGGTTGCATCCATGGAGGTGAATACTCAGAAGGATCAGTGGATGGTGGTGAGACGGCCATCTATTCAGACGCTACGTCATCAACAGGTGAGACAGACTCGTTGTATTAGCTACAGGATGGCATGCTTGGGGGCTGTTCCAATGGCAGCAGTATTTCGGACCCCTTTGAGCTGCCAAATCGAGCTGGAGTTTTCATGGTAGGCACCCAGCCCGGGCAGAACTGCACAGCTGCGGCAGCAACGACCACCGGGTCAGCAGCGGCCGGGTCAGGAGACCCCGCGCGTTCCCCGGCTCAGATACTAATGGACCTCATGGATAAGTTGACGACTCTGTTGACTGCCGTGGTGGAACCGGCGTATAAAGTTCAGCATGATGCGGAGATGGCACGGGTGCGCGAAGAGATGGCACAGGCCAAGGAAAACTTAGCAGTTGAAGAGGTCAGGATGGCCGCGGAGCGGGCGGCTTTGGACGCTCGTGCTCAGCAGCTTCAAGCAGAAACTTTCCGGCTCTCGGTGGATCTGAACGCGTCAAACGAGGTCATGAGGAGAAGGCACCAGAAAACTCAATCACGTCTACCTTTGATGCTCGATCCTAGGAACCTTTTCCATACACCTGTGGCCGGTCCAAGTAACCCGCCGGAAGCAAATCAGATCACGACACCCGGAGCACCGGTTCAGCCGCGGGCCATGGAACCACGTCACATGCATACCGCTCCGCCTCATTATGCGCCAACCCCGCCGGGTCACTTATCCAATCCTTTGGAAAACCTCATTGCTGCGTTGGCTCATTTGGCGGCTTTCCCGATGGAAGGCGACTCTCCGGCAGCAGTCGAGACACGAAGGGTGAGGGAGCTTCTTTAGACAGCTTTGGCACAACAGGATGCGTACTCTTACAGTCGAGACAGAATCCATTCAACCCCTCGCCCGAGCCAGAGCTCGAGCTATAGCAGGCATATGGACTCAACTGAGATGTCAAGCAATGCTCAACGCTGCAACCAGTCGCGCAGGCATGAGCCGGTGCAGGCGGGAGCCCTTAACTTAGCGGATCAGGAGAGGATTCGACAAGAGGCGGAGCGGGCGATTCAACTGGCAGCTGAGCAGGCGGCTCATTAGACTTTCCCGGCTTATCCAACAACCTCTATTGAGGCAGGAGTATCCAGAAGGACCGGAGGCGTTCCTTGCTTGGTGCCGGTTGTACGTAATGAACGCTTACCTAAGGACTTCAAGGGGCCTTGTAAAGTGCCTAACTACACGGCCGATTTGCAGCCTGGGGCATGGATTGAGAGTTACGAGATGGCAATGGAGCTTTTGGAGGTCAGTGATGCAGCAATCGCTAAATATTTCACCATGATGTTGGATGGAATGACTCGCACTTGGTTGAAAGGGTTGCCGCCCAATTCCATCGGCTCATGGGCGGAGTTAAAGGCTCGGTTCATCCAAAACTTCAAAGACACATGTAAGCAACCTATGTCAATCGTGGACCTGACTAATTGTAAGCAGGAGGAAGGGGAATCCACAACCCATTGGGTGCGCCGGGTCAAGGAGATAATACATTCATCTGATAAGATGGATGCTGGTTCGGCAGTCTTAATGTTGGAGAAAAATTGCCATTTTGAACCTCTGAAACAGAAGCTGGGGCGGCTCAAGCGTGACTGCAATGACATGGGCCAGTTGATGGCGGCTCTGGTTAAGTATGCTGATTCTGATAATACCAAGGATCCCTTGTCTGATGAGGAGAAAACAGGGAAAGGAAAGAAGAACGACAACGGCAAGGGTCACTGGCATAACCCGGCAAATCAAGGAGGTAATAAACGTAAGGCTGACGAATTTGTGGCTAACACCAATACACAGGGCAATAATCAACGGCGCAAGGGCAGGCAACCCCCTCGGTCAGGCGGGTCAGGTCCCACCCTCGAGCAACTATTGAGTGAACCTTGCCCAAGACACGGCACCCGTGAGAAGCCAGCAACCCATCTATGGAAGGACTATATGATCATGAAGGCATTTAAAAATTCAAACACGTTTGATGGAGGCCACGGACCTGGCGACGGTTCAGGTGGAGGCGGCTTTCAGGGCCCGGGCGCCGGTTCAGGTGGAAGCGGTTTTCACGGTCAAGGCCATACATGTAACCAGGGAAGTTACAATCAACAATCCGGCCAAGGCAATCAGCAGCAACAATCCGGATATCAGAGCAACCCAAAGCAGTTGAATAGTGGGCAATACCATGTATTTACCACTAGTTTATGCAAGAGGGACCAGAAGCTTCATAAGAGGGCTGTCAATGCTGTTGAGCCGGCGATACCACGTTATTTGAGGTGGTCTGAACAGCCTATTGTGTGGAGCAGAGAAGATCATCCTCCCCGGGTTGACAACCCGGGTCACTTAGCCTTGGTAGTGGCACCTCAGGTCGGTGGATATAAATTCACTAAAGTGCTTATGGATGGAGGTAGTAGCATCAACATCCTCTACTATGAGACGTTCCGTCGGATGGGGTTGACTGATAAGAGTCTTAAGCAATCCAACACTGTTTTTCACGGTGTTGTACCTGGCAAATCAGCATACCCAGTTGGCAAAATTGAGCTGGAAGTAGCCTTTGGGGATGAATATGATTCCAGGGCGGAGAAGTTAACTTTTGAGGTGGTTAAGATCAAAAGCCCATATCATGCTCTGTTTGGACGGCCGGCTTACGCCAAGTTCATGGATCGTCCGTGTTATGTGTATCTATAGCTCAATATGCCAGGTTATAAGGGCACCATTATGGTGCATGGAAGCCGGAAAATAGCCCTGGAGTGTGAAGAAGGAGATGCTGCGTATGCTGAGTCTGTTTGTGCAACAGAGGAGTTAAAATTTTATAAGGATAATGTTGACCCGGCAGACATGACGTCGTTAAAGAAGCCAACAACGAAGCATGAGCCGGTGATGAAATTCAAATCAGCTGATGATACCAGGACGATTGACTTTGTGCCCGGCGACTCATCCAAGCAGTTCATCATCAGTGCCAACTTGGATCCAAAATAGGAAAGCGCGCTCATCGAGTTCATCCGTGAGAACCGAGACATCTTTGCATGGAAACCTTTTGATATGCCGGGTGTCCCGAGAGAACTCGCTGAGCACACTCTCAATATTGATCCAAGGTTTAAGCCGGTCAGACAGTTTCTCCGGCGGTTTAATGAGGAAAGGGGCAAGGCCATTGGAGAAGAGGTGGCCCGGCTCTTGGCGGCCGAGCTCATTGTGGAAGTTTTTCACCCAGAGTGGCTGGCCAACCCGGTGCTTGTACTCAAGAAGAACGACACCTGGCGTATGTGTGTGGATTACACTGATTTAAACAAAGCTTGTCCAACTGACCCTTTTGCTCTCCCTCGTATTGATCAGATCATTGATGCTACGGCGGGTTGCGCGTGTTTGAGTTTTCTGGATGCTTATTCAGGTTATCATCAGATCAAAATGGTAGTTAAGGACCAGGAGAAGACATCCTTCATCACTCCGTTTGGAGCCTTCTGCTATGTGTCTATGCCTTTCGGCTTAAGAGTGCCCAGGCGACTTATCAATGGTGTATGCAGAATTGCCTTCACAATCAGATTGGGCGCAATGTTCATGCTTATGTGGATGATATAGTGGTGAAGTCTAGAAAAGAGGAAACCTTAGTAACAGATCTGAAGGAGACCTTTGATAACCTCCGGGTCTACAAGATGATGCTTAACCTGGCTAAGTGTGTTTCTGGAGTTCCCGCTGGCAAACTCTTGGGTTTTTTGGTATCTAACAGAGGTATTGAAGCTAACCCAGAGAAAATTAAAGCAATCACCTCCCTAGCCAAACCGGTGTGCATCAATGACGTTCAACGACTGGCGGGTCGTGTTGCTGCTTTGAGACGGTTCATAAGCCGGTTAGGGGAGAAGGCGATGCCTTTGTATCAGATGATGAAAAAGACAGATGATTTCGTTTGGAGTGATGCTGCAAACTCTGCTTTTGAAGATCTGAAGAAACAACTTGCTGAGCCGCCGGTTCTTGCTGCTCCGGTTGAGAAAGAGCCGCTATTGTTATGTGTAGCCGCTAACTCACGAGCTGTTAGTGTGGCGATTGTGGTGGAAAGCAAGGAGGCTGGCAAGGAACATCCGGTCCAACGGCCGATTTACTACGTTAGTGAGGTGTTGATTGAGTCTAAACAAAGATATCCACATTGGCAGAAACTCGTATATGGGGTGTTCATGGCAAGCCGAAAGCTCAAACATTACTTTCAGGGTCACCCAATCACTGTGGTTAGCTCTGCGCCTTTGGGAGACGTCATCCAGAATAGAGAGGCTACTAGACGAGTCGCCAAGTGGGCCATTGAACTTGGGTCTCATGGGTTGAAGTATGTGCCATGTACTGCGATCAAGTCTCAACCGCTAGTTGACTTTATTAATGACTGGACAGAGATGCAGATGCCAGAAGAGAAATCAGACAACATTTATTGGACGATTCACTTTGATGGGTCTAGACAATTGGAAGGCTCGGGGGCTGGAGTTGTTTTAACTTCCCCTCGAGGTGACAAGTTTTGTTATGTGCTGCGGCTAATGTTTCCTTGTACTAACAACACATCAGAGTATGAAGCCCTGCTCCATGGTCTTCGAATGGCCCAAGAGATGAGCCTGAGCCGGGTCTGGTGTCTTGGCGATTCAGATCTGGTGGTTCAACAGGTGTCAGGCAAGTGGGATTCAAAGGACCTCTCATGGCGGCTTATCGTCATGAAGTTGATACTGTTGCAGGACATTTTAAAGGTTATCAGGTGGAACACATTGACCATAGGAAGAATGAAGCGGCGGATGCTCTAAGCCGGTTGGGGTCTCAGCGTAAGCCGGTGCCACCTAACACCTTTTTGGATGTTTTGCATAACCCGCCTGTTAAGTTACCTACAGAAGAAGATCTGGCCGTTCCTGACCCGGAGGCACAGTTGGTGGCGGCTCTTCACGTCATCCCAGATTGGATAGTCCCGTTCTTGGCTTACATGACCCAGGGCGAGTTACCTCTGCTCCGTTGGGGGACATCATTCAAAATAGAGAAGCCACTGGACGAGTCACCAAGTGGGCCATTGAACTTAGGTCTCATGGGTTGAAGTATGTACCACGTACTGCGATCAAGTCTCAAGCGCTGGTTGACTTTATTAATGATTGGACAGAACTGCAGATGCCAGAAGAGAAACCAGACAACATGTATTGGACGATTCATTTTGATGGGTCCAGACAATTGGAAGGCTCGGGGGCTGGAGTTGTTTTAACTTCCCCTCGAGGTGACAAGTTTTGTTATGTGCTGCGACTGATGTTTCCTTGTACTAACAATGCAGCAGAGTATGAATCCTTGCTCCATGGTCTTCGAATGGCCAAAGAGATGAGTCTGAGCCGGGTCCGGTGTCTTGGCGATTCAGATCTGGTAGCTCAATAGGTGTTAGGAAAGTGGGATTCCAAGGACCCTCTCATGGTGGCTTATCACCGTGAAGTTGATGCTGTGGCAGGACATTTTAAAGGTTATCAGGTGGAACACATTAACCGTAGGAAGAAAGAAGCGGCCGATGCTTTAAGCCGGTTGGGATCTCAGCGTAAGCCGGTGCCCCCTAACACCTTGGATGTTTTGCATAACCCGTCTGTTAAGTTACCTACAGAAGAAGATCTGGCCGTTCCTGACCCGGAGGCACAATTGGTGGCAGCTCTGCACGTCATCCCAGATTGGACAGTCCCATTCTTGGCTTACATGACCCGGGGTGAGTTGCCAACGGATGAAACCCTGGCCCAATAGGTAACCCGACAGTCTAAGTCAATGACGATTTCAGACGGAGAATTATACCATCGCAGCGTCTCCGGAGCGTTTCAGCGGTGTGTTTCTCCTAAAGAAGGCCAAGAAATACTTCGTGAGGTCCATGAAGGCGATTGTGGTCGTCATGCCGGGTCAAAATCTCTTGTGGCCAAAGCTTTTCGTCATGGTTTTTACTTGTTAACGACTCATGCCAATGCAGAAGATCTGGTCAGTAGGTGTGATGGATGTCAAAAATTTGTACGGCAAGCACATGTGCCGGCTCAAGAGTTGCGGATGATTCCAATCACCTGGCCGTTTTCGGTCTAGGGGCTTGACATGGTTGGACCTTTCAAAACGTCTAAGGATAAAAAGACACATCTTTTAGTGGCAGTTGACAAATTCACAAAGTGGGTTGAGGCAGAGCGAGTGAGTAAGTGTGATGCGGCCACGGCGGTTCTGTTCATGAAAAAGGTGATTTTCCGTTTTGGTTTTCCACACAACATTATCACTAACAATGGCACAAATCTATCCCAAGGGGCTATGGAGGAGTTTTGTCAACGTAAGCATATCCGGCTTGATGTTTCTTCTGTAGCCCATCCCCAATCCAATGGTCAAGCTGAGAGAGCAAATCAGGAAATCTTAAAAGGTCTCAAACCCCGGCTTATGGTTCCCTTGCAGCGAACGCCGGGTTGTTGGGTATAGGAGTTACCCTCGGTGCTGTGGAGTATCAACATCACTCCTAACAGGTCTACAGGTTATACACCTTTCTTCATGGTTTATGGAGCGGAAGCAGTGTTGCCTAGTGACATCCGTCATGACTCGCCCCGTGTAGCGGCTTATGTTGAAGCTAATAACGAGCAAGCCAGACAGGATGCACTTGACTTGTTGGATGAGGAAAGAGACTTAGCAGCGGCTCGATCAGCAATTTATCAACAGGACCTGCTCCGCTATCACAGCCGCCGGGTTAAGTCCAGGACTTTTCAAGAAGGTGACCTGGTGCTCCGGCTCATCCAGGATCTGTCAGATGCACACAAGCTATCCCCGCCTTGGGAAGGACCCTTTGTGGTCAGCAAGAACTTAAACAATGGGTCATATTACCTCATTGACGTTCGAGAGCACAAAGACTCACGTAAGTCGGAGGAAGAGACCCGCCGGCCGTGGAACATTGCTCAACTTCGGCCATACTACACCTGAGCCACCGACTCTCATTATGTACATACTTTGACATTGTATATATCATGATAAGTAATAAAGCAGGACCTCTGTCCTTTTCCTTTTCAAAGATTTTAAATCTTTACTCTTTTTTACTATTTAAAATGACTATTAAGGAGCTGGTCATATTTGAATCAAGTCTAACCTTTTTGGTCCGGCTTATGATCATATTCGAATCTAGCTGAAAATCTCAAGGTCACTTGGGGGCTTCCTATTCAAACATAGGTCGTATTCGAACCAAAGAGAACATAGTTGTCATAACCCTCTTGATCGGCTCAAAGCCAAACTCACTAGGGCGCTTCTTGATCGTATCCGAATCATAGCTTAACCCCTTTTGGGTCCGACTTGGATCATATTCGAATCAGGGTCGTTAAAAACCTCTCAAGGTCATTTGGGGGCTTCCTGTTCAAACATAGGTCGTATTCGAACCAAAGAGAACATACCTGTTGGTACCCTTTTGATCGGTGCAACGCCAAAGCCACTGGGGCTATTTGATCATATTCGAATCTTAGCTTAACCCCTTTGGTCCGGTTTACTGATCGTATTCGAATCAGAAACCCCCAACCTTTCATTACAAGGTTATTTATATTGTTTACCACCTGGTGTTTGTTTTATTGGTCTTTTATTGTCTCAATTTTAAACAATCAGCATGGTCTTTTCGCCGACTTGACTATTTGACAATAAGCCGCCAAGGCATAAGAATCATCAGGTATTTAGAAGCATCGACTTCTCAAAAAAGGACTGAATCATCAGCCTCACCACTCGGGTCATATAAACCGGTGGTCCAGAGGTCGAAGATACAAGTATGACTTTGTGAACAGTTTCTTTATGTGTTACTCCAAGGTTGTTTCAAACCTGTTTTATCTTTATGTTTAGTTCTGCTTATCTACTATGATAAAACTTTTGGTCATGAACCAGGTCTTCTGAGCCGTTCGGTGTTAAACAGCCAAGCAAGTATTTCCTTTTTGTTACAGGAACAGACTGAAAATATTACAAGGATAACCATGACTGTGATGCATATATTGAAATAAGGAAGCACGGAGTCACACACAGCGTTTTATGCACGATGGCATAGGCAAAATATGTAGTGTTTCAAAGCTAATTCTATTACAAGGCTTCTTAAAGCCCACAAGGATGGTTCTCACTCTTCCCTTGCCGGTTCACCTCCTTCTATCAATTGAAAGCTGGGATTGGACCAATCAAAGCTGTTCACAGCAACGAACTCTGATTAATCGTCAATCAGTCCAGCCGGATCAACCTCTGGAGAGAAAGTGTGTTGACGAACTGGCGGGATAAGGTCTGTCACTTTGTAGGAAGGAGTCGCCATCTTCTTATTTTCCAAATCAAAACCCGGCTGGTATTTATCAATATTTGTTTCATCTTTGAGAATGGTGGCCTAAGGTCACACCTCCCTCACGCAAGCAACGAAGTCATCCTGTTCAAACAGAGACCCATCTTGTTTCACCGTGGGGTACCCTCTGGCTACATCCACCGGGTCTAGATCTGGCACCCAAGCCTTGGAGCGGCTCAGGGCAGTCAAAGCTCCGGCTCTGGCACATGATTGCTTGACTTCTTGGAACCTGGCGGGTAAGATTGACAACTTTTTCAAGACATCACTGAGCCAGTTGGGTCCTTGATTGGCAGGAGAGATACGGCAAGTGCCTGTTGTGCGCCAATGTACAACTGCTCCACTAAGGTATAGATCTCCTTCAGTTTAGTCACGTTGTCTTGGCTCAGATTCTTACTTCGCGGGCCTGCACATATTTTGTACACAAAGGGTCAGTTAGCGGTTCGTATTCCGGGTCAGCGAAAAGTGCAAAAGATCAGTACAGATGACGTACCAAAGATGGCGGAAACCATCTGCAACACCCGGTCTTTTACTCCGGTCAGCTCCGTAGTAACCTCTTCAAGAGCTGCTTCAGCTTTTCCAGCGTGTTGTGTCAGCAGCGTTTTCTCTTCAGCCCAGGTTTTCTTGTTGGCGGTCAAGCTGGTTCTCAATGTCTCCGTCTCAGCAAGACTTAATTGCAGTTTGGAGTCAGCAGACTTGATTTCTGCCTCCTGATTCGCCAGCTGGGTCTTTGCATCAGTTAATTGCAAGCTCAGTTCAGATAAGGCATTCTACAAAACATACACAGGTGTGTCAAGGTTTCAATTAAAGTCCAAGAGTCAAGATTCAAGTCTCAAGTACTTTGCACTGCAAAACCACTTGACACTTGGGGGCTAATGTATGCCAAAACAAATTTTTTATGACTCTACTATACTTCAAGTCCCAAGTACTTTACAAAGTAACATCACTTGGCACTTGGGGGCTAATGTATGATATTCAGCAAGTATCTCAAAGTAAGCCGGACTACAATATTTATTGAGTTCAGCACAAGACAATTATGAAATTCAAAGTACCGACTCATTTATGGTCAAGTGAACCGGCTCTTGGGGACTACCGGTGAAGTTTATTCTATTTTATTGGACTCCAGAAATATCTAAAGGTAAAGCTTTAGCCTATATCATAAGTCTATAGATCATTCAAGGTTTTATCATAATCTGAAGACTTGGGGGCTGAAAGAATATAAGTAAGCCGAAAGAGCATACCTCACACTTCAGCTGCAACTGCTTGACCATTTCGATTTCTGAGTCACGGCTGGAGTGCACATGGCTCAGATAGCCGGACAAAATGTCATTGGCGTTCAGATGGCTATAATGAGAAATGTCAAAACGCACTTTTTGTCTCTCCAAAGCCTCTTGTTTAGCCGTGTGACGAGCCAACACGGTGGGATTCCCCGGCTCAACAAAGCGGCTTCCAGTGATCAGAACATCTGGGGCAGACAGTGATGGCGGGTTGGCTGAGCTGGATGGTCCCGTAGCAGAAGGATTAATGATGATAGCGTCAGCTGACGGCTCAGGAGGATCTGATTGAGTATTGGCAGCCGGATCTTTTGATGCTTCCGTCTGAGGGGGAGAAGGTGGCATGGCCGGTTCAGGTGCAAGAACTGGCGGGTCTTCCGCCGGCCTAGTTACCTTGGCCTTCTTGGACTTGGCTTGGCCACTAAGAAAGATATTATGAAATAGTCAGTATAAAAAAGCAGTTTGAAAGACACGGAGGAAAGATGGTTTCTTCCTTACCCAGGGGCAGTCTTAAAGGCTGGGAATTGAGTTTGAGATGAGTTGCTAGAAGAGCGGGACACCTCATGCAAAGATAAAATAAAGTTAATAATACAAGGGAGAAGATCCATTAATAGAAAGTAAAAAGCGAAGGAATAAACCTCATTCTGGCGCTTTTGAGGAGTTTGTTGAAGAACAGCAGGCGGTTCATTGATGTTCCGGGCCTGACGACGGCTCTCATGTTGCTGCTTTTTCAAAAGAAAATGAGGGTCGAGATAAGCCAAAGGGTGTGAAAACCTTACTTTCCGGGTTACGACTCGAAGTTTCCATCTTGGCAAATGGGCGCTGAGTCGGAGGAAATAGTTACCTCTTCTTCCACGGCCTGACTGGCCCCCGTGTCATCATGGCAATGATCAGTGTTAATAAGATTGTTAAAAAGCTGGCCAAGGGAGTCAAGGGCTACCTCCGGCTCAGAAGTATCATCATCAAGCTTCAACAGATCTTCGACGGTGCTTTTCTTCTTCTTCTTCTTCTCCTTCTTCTTCTTCTTCTTTGCTTAGATCTCTGGGTCGTCTTCTTGGTGGTTATGGCGGCGGCTCTGGCTTTCTTGGCGGCTTCGTGATCGTACTTGGCTTTCCAGAAATCAGATTTGGCCTATAAACAAACAAGCAAGATGAAAGGTCATGCAAGTATTTAAAACAGTTGAGAAAAATGCAAAGAGGAAGAGACCAGAGGTTCTTTACCTCTGGCACCGGGTTAATCTTGCAGAAAGGGTTTAACCCGACTTTACTGCAGTCTTCGTATTTATCGTTCACCAGAAGAGTTGACATTGAAACAATATCTTCTTCCGTTAATTGAACAGAGCTGTGATGAAGAGAGTCATCTGGGCCTCCACCATATTCATACATCAATTTGATCGGCGGCTTAGAGGGATGACCCACCACGCAACCCAGCAATGAGTCAAGTCAACTCCGGTTAAGCCGTTCCCCAATAAAGCGTTAATCCTTTTAATGGATGGTATCAGCTTCTTGCGTTCGGCGGCGGTGAGCTTGTCAGGGAGTGCAAATTTGGAGTCAAGATGCTCTGCGCGATAACCCGGCAGTGGATGCTCATTTGCTGGTGAAGTGTCTTGCCAATAGAACCAAGTCTGATTCCAGTCCTTGGGATGACTCGGCAAGACTATTAGGGGGAAGACGTCGCCTTGTCGACGCTGAATTGAGATACCTCCAAGTTCCAGGCTAGGGCCATTGGTGCACTCATTCTGGCGGTTCAGATAAAAATACTCTTTAAAGGGTTCCACAGTCGGTTCTTCTTGAAGGTACACCTCGCAGAGAACTTGGAAGTTTAAAATATTGGATATGGAATTAGGCCCGATGTCTTGAGGGTGGAGTTTGAAAAAATGGAGGACAACTCTGAAGAACTTTGAGCCGAGTGGGGAAAAGCCACGGTTCATATGATCAGAAAAGACGATAACTTCACCATCTTTTGGATTGGGCCGTTCCTCCTCCGGGTCAGGCGCACGGTAGGACATAACATTCTTCCCTGGCAAAAAACCTATGGTAAAGAATTCCTTCAGATTGTCCTCAGTGACTGTTGAGGGAACCCAGTTGCAGACAGTTGGTGCTTTGGACGGCATGATGTTCAAAAGACGAAATGAAAAGAAAGTAACATACCGGCTTAATTCAATGATAATGATGAAAGTAAATGATGATGATACATGGGAGTAATGGTGGCTTAAGTAAGGGCTAATGTCATATAAGGAAAAGTAAGCCAACACAATAAGCCGCCATGACTACATATATTTGAGAAAGCAATTCAGCTAAGTGTTGAGACAAACAAGTTTCCCAAATTGCTTGATATTATTCCAGATCAAATGGCTATTCAAAATGGAAAAAATTCTAGACCTAAAAGTTTTGCATAGATGAGTTTGTGAGTCCTAATGAGGCCTTTATAATGGGAAAAGGGATCTATCAGTGTCAAGAGTAGGTTCCAAACAGCTACCGTACAAACATATATATCTTTTTGAATCAAGAAGAGGCTGCAGCGGAAGGACTACGAAGAACTGCAATGAACTACGAAGAACATGCGGAAAACCTAGAAAGTCCTAATGCAGATCTGAGGAGCAAGAAGGGAAACACTTACAGCCACATATCCTCCGCGGAAAGTCGCTATCGTTTTCTGGACTGATTCCGGTCGGTGCAGCAGCCAAGGTTGACGGAGGGGAGGTGCTCTCTGACGGCGACGGAGCTCGAGCAACAGCGGAGGTCGCGAGAGGAGGAAGACGAAGAAGAGAGGAGAATGAGAAATACCGAGCGCGTGCCTATTTATAAGGGGATAAGCGAACAGGCAGGCGTGAAAATCGAGGAAGACCCAGATAAATGGTTATCCAACTAAATGGACGCCTCGATTCTCGGAAAGCATTAAAGATGAAGATCCGTTGAGAGATGACGTCATAAAAGTTTTTTGTGTTTTCAAGAGATGATGTCATGGCGGGTTACAAAAAACTTCTGTGAGGATAAGAAGATGGATTTTTGTTTAAGTGCTGAAGATTGACAAAGAACAAAGTACAAAGTCAACCTGGGGCCTAATGTTGGGGATATAGCTATCAGCTATGACCCGCCCAGGAGGGGCCGGGTCAGCCCCAATGGCGGGTCACAAAGGAAGCCCAATAAACATTCAAGACGATAGTTTATTAAAGCTTATAGAAGGCCTAAGGCCTA
Source organism: Triticum aestivum (assembly GCF_018294505.1). Lineage (NCBI taxonomy): Eukaryota > Viridiplantae > Streptophyta > Magnoliopsida > Poales > Poaceae > Triticum > Triticum aestivum. The sequence continues at coordinate 216,371,340 of NC_057806.1, forward strand.
GAGGCGGCTTAAGGCCCAATATTGTAAACCGTCGTATGTAAGGAAAGACCTGTAAGGAAAGGCATGTAAAAGAAGTCACCGAGTCGGACACGCTGTATGAGCCGGCCGGGACTCTTTAGGCCACCAGGCGTCAACCCGTGTATATAAGGGGACGACCCGGTGGCGACTTAGGGCAAGAAACAAGAGATCGAGAACCAAGCCGACGGATTAGCCTCTCGGTGATCGAAACCCCAGCAATTCCAACACAACTAGACGTAGGCTTTTACCTTCATCGTAAGGGGCCGAACTAGTATAAAACCTCTCGTGTCGTTTGTCCCGATTAACCCCTTTAAGCTTCCTAGTTGCGATGGCCCTACGACTAAGTCCTTTTGCTAGGACATCTGCCGTGACAATTCCACGACACAAGGTGTTCCTCCGGTATTCGGGAGTTGCATAGTCTCATAGTCAGAGGAACATGTATAAGTTATGAAGAAAGTAGTAGCAATAAAACTAAACAATCATTATGCTAAGCTAAAGGATGGGTCTTGTCCATCACATCATTCTCTAATGATGTGATCCCATTCATCAAATGACAACACATGTCCATGGCTAGGAAACTTAACCATCTTTGATTAATGAGCTAGTCAAGTAGAGGCATACTAGGGACACTCTGTTTGTCTATGTATTCACACATGTACTAAGTTTCCGGTTAATACGATTCTAGCATGAATAATAAACATTTATCATGATATAAGGAAATACAAATAACAACTTTAATATTGCCTCTAGGGCATATTTCCTTCAGTCTCCCACTTTCACTAGAGTCAATAATCTAGTTCACATCGTCATGTGCTTTAACACCAATAGTTCACATCTTTATGTGATTAGTTCACATCTCCATGTGACTAACACCCAAAGGGTTTACTAGAGTCAATAATTTAGTTCACATCTCTATGTGATTAACACCCTAAGAGTGATCATGTTTTGCTTGTGAGAGAAATTTAGTCAACGAGTCTGCCACATTCAGAGCCGTATGTATTTTTGCAAATTTTCTATGTCTACAATGCTTTGCATGGAGCTACTCTAGCTAATTGCTCCCACTTTCGATATGTATCTAGATCGAGACTTAGAGTCATCCAGATTGGTGTCAAAGCTTGCATCGACGTAACTCTTTACGACGAACTCTTTGTCACCTCCATAATCGAGAAACATTTCCTTCTTCCACTAAGGATATTTTTGACCGCTGTCCAGTGATCCACTCCTGGATCACTATTGTACCCTCTTGCCAAACTTATGTTGAGGTACACAATAGGTCTGGTACACAACATAACATACTTTATAGAACCTATGACTGAGGCATAGGGAATGACTTTTCATTCTTTTTCTATTTTCTGCCATGGTCGGGTTTTGAGTCTTTACTCAACTTCACACCTTGCAACACAGGAAAGAGCTCCTTCTTTGACTTTTCCATTTTGAACTACTTCAAAATCTAGTCAAGGTATGTACTCATTGAAAATATATCAAGCATCTTGATCTATCTCTATAGATCTTGATGCTTAATATGTAAGTAGCTTCATCGAGGTCTTTCTTTGAAAACATCTTTTCAAACACTCCTTTATGCTTTCCAAAAAATGCTACATTATTTCCGATCAACAATATTTCATTCACATATACTTATCATAAATGTTGTAGTGCTCCCACTAACTTTCTTGTAAATACAAGCTTCACCGCAAGTCTGTATAAAACCATATGCTTTGATCACTTTATAAAAGTATATATTCCAACTCCGAGATGCTTGCACTAGTCCATAGATGGATCGCTGGAGCTTGCACACTTTGTTTGCACCTTTAGGATTGACAAAACCTTCTTGTTGCATCATATACAACTCTTCTTTAAGAAATCCATTAAGGAATGCAGTTTTGACAACCATTTGCCAGATTTCATAAAATGTTGCAATTGCTAACATGATTCAGACAGACTTAAGCATTGCTATGAGTGAGAAAATCTCATCGTAGTCAACATCTTGAACTTGTCGAAAACCTTTCGCAACAAGTCGAGCTTTGTAGACAGTAACATTACTGTCAGCATCAGTCTTCTTCTTGAAGATCCATTTATTCTCGATGGCTTGCCGATCATCGGGCAAGTCAACCAATGTCCACTTTGTTCTCATACATGGATCCCATCTCGGATTTCATGGCCTCAATCCATACAAGGTTCGGTAGTAACTTGATGTGAAGTTTCATGATCATCACCATTAACTTCCTCACTAATTGGTGTAGGAATAACTAGAACTGATTTCTATGATGTACTACTTTCCAATTCGGGAGAAGGTAAAATTACCTCATCAAGTTTTACATTCCTCCCAATCACTTCTTTCGAGAGAAACTCCTTCTCTAGAAAGGATCCATTCTTAGCAACGAATGTCTTGCCTTCAGATCTGTGATAGAAGGTGTACCCAACAGTCTGCTTTGGGTATCCTATGAAGACACATTTCTCCAATTTAGGTTCGAGCTTATCAGGTTGAAGCTTTTTCACATAAGCATCGCAGCCCCAAACTTTAAGAAACGACAACTTGGGTTTCTTACCAAACCACAGTTCATAAGGTGTCGTCTCAACGAATTTAGATGGTGCCCTATTTAACATGAATGCAGCTGTCTCTAAAGCATAACCCCAAAACGATAGCGGTAAATCAGTGAGAGACATCATAGATTGCACCATATCTAGTAAAGTACGATTATGATGTTCGGACACACCATTTCGCTGTGGTGTTCCAAGTGGCGTGAGTTGCAAAACTATTCCGCGTTGTTTCAAATGAAGTCCAAACTCATAACTCAAATATTTGCCTCCACGATCAGATCGTAGAAACTTGATTTTCTTGTTACAATGATTTTCCAGTTCACTTTAAAATTCTTTGAACTTTTCAAATGTTTCAGACTTATCTTTCATCAAGTAGATATACCCATATCTGCTCAAATCGTCTGTGAAGGTGAGAAAATAATGATATCCGCCACGAGCCTCAACACTCATCGGACTGCATACATGAGTATGTATTATTTCCAACAAGTTTGTTGCTCGCTCCATTGTTCCGAAGAATGGAGTCTTAGTCATCTTGCCAAAACACAAACTTTAAGGTTGAAGCTTTTTCGCATAAGCATCGCAACCCCAAATTTAAGAAATGACAACTTTGGTTTCTTGCCAAAACACAATTCATATGGTGTCGTCTCAACAGATTTAGATGGTTCCCTATTTAACGTGAATGCATCTGTCTCTAATGCATAACCCCAAAACAATAGTGGTAAATCGGTAAGAGACATCATAGATTGCACCGTATCTAATAAAGCACGGTTACGATGTTCGGACACACCATTACGCTGTGGTGTTCCAGGTGGCGTTAGTTGCGAAACTATTCCGCATTGTTTCAAATGAAGACCAAACTCGCAACTCAAATATTCTCCTCCACGACCAGATCGTAGAAACTTTATTTTCTTGTTAAGATGATTTTCCACTTCACTCTGAAATTATTTGAACTTTTCCAATGTTTCAGATTATGTTTCATCAAGAAGATATACCCATATCTGCTCAAATCATATGTGAAGGTTAGAAAATAACGATACCTCCCGCGAGCCTCAACACTCATCGGACTGCATACATCAGTATGTATTATTTCCAACAAGTCTGCTGCTCGCTCCATTGTTCCGAAGAATGGAGTCTTAGTCATCTTGCCCATGAGGCATGGTTCGCAAGCATCAAGTGATTCATAATCAAGTGATTCCAAAAGTCCATCAGTATGGAGTTTCTTCATGCGCTTTACACCAATATGACCTAAACGGCAGTGCCACATGTAAGTTGCACTATCATTATTAACTTTGCATCTTTTGGCTTAAATATTATGAATATGTGTATCACTACGATCGAGATTCAATAAACCATTCACCTTGGGTGTATGACCTCATATGGTTTTATTCATGTAAACAGAATAACAATTATTCTTTGACTTAAATGAATAACCGTATTGCAATAAACATGATCCAATCATATTATGCTCAACGCAAACACTAAATAACATTTATTTTAGGTTCAACACTAATCCCGAAGGTAAAGGGAGTGTGCCATGGTGATCCTATCAACCTTGGAATCACTTCCAACTCACGTCATCACCTCTCCCTTAACTAGTCTTTGTTTATTTTGCAACTCCAGTTTCGAGTTACTACTCTTAGTAACTAAACCATTATCAAATGCCGAGGTGTTGTTATAAACACTAGTAAAGTACACATCAATAACATGTATATCTAATATATACTTTTGTTCACTTTGCCATCCTTCTTATCCGCCAAGTATCTAGGGCAGTTCCACTTCCAGTGACCATTTCCTTTGCAGTAGAAGCACTCAGTTTGTAACACCCCGTATGTAACCTACCATATTTGTATTCCAACTCTTGCCATTTTCGGCACTAAGTTATGATATTTCCTCGTTGTCGGGTTTTTGTCTTCGTGTTGTTTTGTCTTTGTCATGCATCTCATATCATGTCATCATGTGCACTGCATTTGCATACATGTTCATCTCATCCATCCGAGCATTTTCCCCGTTGTCCGTTTTGCATTCCGGCGCTCCCATGTCCTCCGGTGTCCCCTTGTACCTCTTTTCATGTGTGGGTGTTAAACGTTTTCGGATTGGACCGAGACTTGCCAAGCGGCCTTGGTTTACTACCGGTAGACCGCCTGTCAAGTTTCGTGCCATTTGGACTTCGTTTGATACTCCGACGGTTAACCGAGGAACCGAAAAGGCCTCATGTGTGTTGCAGCCCAACACCTCTCCAAAGTGGCCCAAAACCCACCTAAACCCCCTCCATCATCTTGTTCGTTCGATCACCATCACGTGGCTGAAAACCGTGCTCAATTTGGAGCCTCCTAGCTCCTCCTATGTATAAATAGGCATCTCCCCCGAAATTTTCGGATCAAACCCTAACCCTCTCCCTCTGCTCACGCCGCCGGACGAAAATCCGCGTGCTGGACACGTCCGACCTACGCCGCGATTCGCCGCGCCCGCACGCCCACATCACCGGCCCGCTAAGCCCAGGCCAGGCCCTCCCTGGCCCGCGTCTCCCCGCCGCTGCCACCGACCGCCCGGGCTTCCCGCGACCTCGCCGTGCCGCCCGCCTCCTCACACCGGCGACGGCCTCGCCACCCCGCCGCCGCACGCGTCCGGCCGGCCGCCGCGCATCGTCCCTCGTCGCCCTTCGCCACGCCGCCCGAGGCCGCCGCGCCTCCTCGCCGCCCCTCCGACGAACCTCCGCCGCGCCGACCGGCCTCCTCCTCGACGCCGGCTTCCTCTCCGGCGAGCCCCCTCCGATGAACCTCGAAGAATGTGCCCGATCCAGATCTGGAATCTCGGAGGTTGACCTAATTTTTGCCCTAGTCCCAGTAATTTTTAGCGTTCTTCATCGCATCATAACTTTGCATACGTGGCTCCGTTTTGGGCGTGTAGCATATCAAATTGTTCGCCTCGATGAGTACTTCATTTCATTCCATTGCACCATGTTCATTTGTGTTCATCTTGATGCCCTAAATGTTGTTGCAAGAGTGCAATGTAATGTTAGTTTCAGATTCTTATCAGTGATTGGACATTTGTCATTTTTGCCATGATTAATGTGTGCCTCCTATGAACTTGAGCCCTACATGTGTTTTGAAGCATGCCATGCCATCTTTACAGGGGTGTATGCCATGTATTTTTGTGATCTTTGTGGTGACTAGCACAAGCATGCAAAGTAGCTCTCGTAATGTTGCTGATTTCAGGGACTTAGAAATCTTCTAAGTCTTTTCCCCGATAATATTTTTGTGCCATGTATTCTTGTTGCTACAGAGTGATCCATGCCTCTTTTGAGCATGATCAGTAAGGATGTTTTGGAGATAATGTTATGTTCTATCCATCCATGTCTTTGTTTGCAATTATTGAGTACCCTAGCATGACTCAATCGAGCTCTACTTTTGCTATAAAATGTTCCTGGCAGATTGTTTACATGTTAAGCAATTTTGCCGAGGTTGTTGTAGTTGATCCGTGCATGCTATGAGAGTATTCTTGCCATTTTTAGCTTCTATGCCATGTCTACTTGCTGGGTGTATGCGTAGTTTGTCATGCCATGCTTTGTGGTGAGTGCATCGAGCTCGCAAACATGCCTACGTGAATCTGTTTTGACATGTTCCAGTTTTCTGCTGACTCTGAATCTGTTAACGAAAGTTGCTATGTTCACATGGTTGCCATTGTATTTTCTGATCCCTTTTGGCTTATGGTGAGTAAGGGACTTTTGTTGTATGCTTTGATTAGCTTCATGCCATGCCTTGCTTTGCCATGATATCTTCCTGTAGCATGTTGTTATCTTGCTCTGAACATTGCTTCCTGATGTTAAATTCCTGACATGTTATTTTCACAAAGTCTGTAACCTGATATCTTTTGCACTTTTGCCATGCTTGTTTGAACCTTCTATTGAGTGAATTAGCCGTAGATCAGTGTTCATATTTTCTCAAGCATCTTGAGTGGATCACTGCCATGTGATTTGTTGCTATGTTAGAGTGCAGGAGCTTGTTGTTCTTGATGCATTTAGATAGTCTCGTGCTGTAAATCACAGCTTTGTGCCATTATTGTTTCGCTTGCCATTTGCAAACCGTGCATCCGATTCCAGCGATCTTTATATCGATTTCGACCGAAATCAACTCACCTTTCCAGCGGCACTCTTGGTTTTCCAAGATAAGGCCAGGTTCAATCTTTCCTTTCCGAAACATGCATATGCATCGCATATCACATCCGGCATATCATGCCATGTTTTGCATCATGTTGCTTGTGCATTGCACGTGGTTGATTGTGTCTCCCTTTGCTTGTGTTCTTGTTTGGGTAGAGCCGGGAGACGAGTACGTGATCGAGGAACCAGTTGAGTACGCTTATGAGGATCAAGCTAACGTCAACTCGGAGAACTTTGCAGGCAAGATGACCATACCCTCGAAATCACTTCTATCTTTGCTTGCTAGATGCTCGCTCTTTTGCTATGCCTATGCTACGATACCTACCACTTGCTTATCATGCCTCCCATATTGCCATGTCAAACCTCTAACCCACCTTGTCCTAGCAAACCGTTGTTTGGCAACGTTACCGCTTTGCTCAGCCCCTCTTATAGCGTTGCTAGTTGCAGGTGAAGTTTGGAGTTTGTTCCTTGTTGGAACCTGTTTATCGTTGGGATATCACTATATTATCTTGTTTACTTTAATGCATCTATACACTTGGTAAAGGGTGGAAGGCTCGACCTTATGCCTGGTGTTTTGTTCCACTCTTGCCGCCCTAGTTTCCGTCATACCGGTGTTATGTTCCTTGATTTTGCGTTCCTTACACGGTTGGGTTATAATGGGAACCCCTTGATAGTTCGCCTTTGAATAAAACTCCTCCAACAATGGCAACCTTGGTTTTACCATTTGCCACCTAGCCTTTTTCCCTTGGGTTTCGCGGACTCAAGGGTCATCTTTATTTTAACTCCTCGGGCTGGTGCTTCTCTAAGTGTTGGTCCAACCTGAGCGATGTCCGGCGCCCCCTGGGCAACCAGGGTCTATGCCAACCCGACGTCTGGCTCATCCGATGTGCCCTGAGAACAAGATATGTGCAGCTCCTATCGGGATTTGTCGGCACATTCGGGTAGCTTTGCTGGTTTAGTTTTACCATGGTCGAGATATCTTGTAACCGAGATTCCGAGTCTGATCGGATTGTCTTGGGAGAAGGAATATCCTTCCTTGACCGTGAGATCTTGTGATGCGCTAAGTTGGGACTCCCCTGCAGGGATTTGAACTTTCGAAAGCCTTGCCCGTGGTTATGGGCAGATGGGAATTTATTAATGTCCGGTTGTAGAAAACCTAAAACTTAACTTAATTAAAATGAATCAATAGAGTGTGTGGCCGTGATGGTCTCTTTTCGGCGGAGTTCGTGAAGAGAACACGGTCTTGTGTTATGCCTGAACGTAGGTTGTTCTATGATCACTTCTTGATCATAGTTTATCGATCGTGCCTTTGCCTTCTCTTCTCGCTCTCATTTGTGTATGTTAGCCACCATATATGCTAGTGCTTGCTGCAGCTCCACCTCATACCTTTTACCCTTCCTATAAGCTTAAATAGTCTTGATCGCGAGGGTGTGAGATTGCTGAGTCCCCGTGACTCACAAATTACTTCCAAAACCAGATGCAGGGACCGATGATATAATTCCAGGAGATTCGATTGAGCTCAAGTGGGAGTTCGATGAGGAATCAAGACGATACTACGTTTCCTTTCCAGATGATCAGTAGTGGAGCCCAGTTGGGGCGATCGGGAACTTTATGCATTTCAGGTTGTCGTTATTTTGGTTCCGTAGTCGGACCTTGATTGTATCTGGATGATTGTAATGATATATTTATGCTATTGTGTGACGTGGCGAGTGTAAGCCAACTATGTATCTCTTTTCTTATTCAGTACATGGGTTGTGTGATGATTACCCCACTTGCAACATTGCTTACAATGCGGTTATGCCTCTAAGTCGTGCTTCGACACGTGGGAGATATAGCCGCATCGTGGGCGTTACAAGTTGGTAATCAGAGCCTTCCTCGACTTAGGAGCCCCCTGCTTGATCGAATCGCTGGCGTTGTTGAGTCTAGAAAAATGTTTTGAGTCTTTTAGGATTTATATATATCGGAGAGTAGGATTCTATTTACTCCTCAGTCCCTTCGTCGCTCTGGTGAGGCATCCTGACGTTGAGTTTTAACTCTTCTCTTCTCAAATTTCACAATTTTTTTAGGATCACGCGGGTATCTTGGAATCATTCCGATGGATTCGTGACGAGAACATTGTTCTTGGTGCCTCCTGGCATTTAGGGGTTGTGGCAGTGTCCCGTGGAGTTGAGCTCCGAGGTGTTGTCGTCACAATTTTATTGTTGCAGTTCTGGAATACCTGAGTTTCGCCGACATTGAAAATCTCTTTTATGCAGTTGTTGGTGAGATAACCTCGACGCCACCCAGTACTGGGGCGGGAGTTCAGCAGTATTGCCATAACTCGTATAATGGATGCTTTTCGAAGGTTGAGGTAAATGATTTCCGAAGGTTTCTTGGTTATGTGTTGAATGATGGATACAATTGGATGTAGGATTTGCTAGCTTTGGGTGAGATATTATGCTTCCCCTGTATCCCCAACACCTGATTACATAACCGGGAAAATTTCGGGAGTTTCATAGGTGGGAATTCATGTAGCTCTAGTATTTCTTCCGCAGATATTTGGTTTGTGATTGGGTAATCCTCACCAAGTATTTGTTCTTTTCCGTACCTTGTTGTTTTATTCGTCTACCTCTATCTAAGTGGCTTCTCAATTTATGGAAGTGTGACCATTTAATGCGGAATTCATTCGTTCATTTTGTTTGGATGTTAAGACTATATGTTGTAATTTCGATCCATTTGATTCAGCTTGAATATATGTCTTTCAAGATGCTAATGGATGTCACCCTCTTCAGGATGGCTCCTCCAACGCGTTAGAATCCTGAACCGCCACCACCACCTCCACCTCCGGAGGCATGGCAAGCTGTGATGGCCACTACCAATGCCAACACGCAGATGCTTATGCAACTCTTGCAAGAGCGCAACCAAGGGAATCAAGGCCATGGCAAAAATCAGAATCAGTTCGCTACACTCAACCGGTTCCTCGCAAACCAGCCAAAGACCTTCAGTAACTGTGTCGAGGCAACAGACGCTGATGCTTGGCTCGTGGATATCTGCAAGCATTTCGAGTGCAGCAACGTCAGGCCTGAGGACTTTGTCAAGTTTGCTTCGTTCCAACTCAAAGACCAAGCTGCAGAATGGTATCAGCAGTACAAAGATTCCAGAGAAGGTCGTGTGATTACCTGGGATGAATTTCGTCAAGACTTCAAAGCTCACCACATTGCTCAGAGTGTTGTTGAGAGAAAGCGTGAGGAGTTCTGGAACCTGAAGCAAGGCAGCTTGTCCGTTTACCAGTATAACATCATGTTCCAGAAGCTCACTCGTTTCGCCAAGCAAGACGTCCCTGACGAGAAGAGCATGATTTATCAGTTCAGAGGTGGCCTCAGAGAAGATCTTCAACTAGCTCTCGTGCTTTTTGAGCCGAAGAAGTATGATGAGTTTTACAACATGGCACTGAAACAAGAGACTGCTCAGCTCAAGTGCGATGCTTCCAAGAAGCGATTCAGGGATGCAACTCCTTCTTCCTCAACTCAAGTGGTAACTAAGCAGCAAAAGTATTGGTTGCCTCCTCCTCCTCCGTTCCGCCAGCCTTATCAGCAGAAGAGCAAAGGTGGCAATGGATCTTCCCACCCACCCAACCCAGGCTTTCAGAACAAGACTTCGTCTCATGCTCCAAGATCAAGTGCTCCGTATCACCGGCCTCTCTCGGAGGTTACGTGCAACAAGTGTCAGCAGAAGGGTCACTATGCCAACAAATGCTTCAATCAGAGGCGTCTTCCTCCTCCTCCTCCTATGAGATCTGCTAGCACGGCACAGGTCAAGCATATCCCCAAGTCTGCAAAGGTCAACATGATGAACGCAACTCAGGCAGAGGACTCGTCAGATGTGATCATGGGTAACCTTCCTGTTAACGATATTCCCGCAAGAGTTCTTTTTGACACTAGTGCATCACATTGTTTCATTTCAAGACCATTTGCATCTAAGCATGAGTTGCCTTTCCAAGATTTACCTAGGTTGTTATCAGTTATTTCTCCGGGTAAATTCATGAACGCAAGCTCTATGGTCCCGGATGTTACTATCACGTTGGGTGACTATAAGTTTCTGTCCTCTTCAGTGGTCCTTGGTAACTCGGATATTGATCTTATTCTCGGAATGGACTAGCTTTCTAAGCACAAGGCTCAACTTGATTGTGCTGCCAGGAAGATTCAATTGACACATTCGTCTGAGGATGTAATCGTCTTTGCCGCTCGTGATGATACCATCCGACTGTTTTCTCTCAATGAGAAGGGCGAGTTGGATGCCATCTCTCAGATTCCAGTCGTTTGTGAATATCAAGACGTCTTTCCAGAAGAGCTTCCAGGAATGCCTCCGCACCGGCCAGTTGAATTCGTCATCGATATTGAGCCTGGCACGGAACCTGTTTGCAAACGTCCTTACAAGCTTGGACCTGAAGAGTTGAAGGAGCTGAAGAAGCAACTCGATATTCAAGAGCGTATGGGTCTCATCCGACCAAGTTCTTCTCCATGGGGTTGTGGTGTTCTTTTTGTCAAGAAGAAGGATGGATTGGACCGACTTTGTGTCGACTACCGTCCATTGAACAAGAAGACCATAAAGAACAAGTACCCACTTCCCAACATCAATGAGCTTTTCGAACAACTCAAAGGTGCTCAAGTATTCTCCAAGCTTGACCTCCGTATGGGCTATCATCAGATTCGCATTCGTGAAGAGGATATCCCCAAGACAGCTTTCAGAACAATCTATGGTTCATATGAATACACTGTGATGTCTTTCGGCCTTGTCAACGCTCCTCCAACATTCTCTCACATGATGAACTTCATCTTCAACGCCTACACAAATGACTTCGTCTTGGTCTACCTCGATGACATTTTAGTCTTTTCAAGAACAAGGAGGATCATGCCAAGCACTTGAGATTGGTGCTGGATAAACTCAGTGAACATCAATTCTATGCGAAGTTTTCAAAGTGCGAGTTTTGGCTCGACGAGGTTCTCTACCTTGGGCATATCATCTCCGCCAAGGGCATAGCTGTTAATCCTGAGAAGGTGTCTACAATTGTGAATTGGGAACCGCCTCAGAACGTGAAGCAACTCCACAGCTTCCTTGGGCTTGCAAGCTATTGTCGAAGGTTCGTTGAGAACTTCTCAAAAATCGCGAAGCCTCTTTCCAACCTTCTCCAGAAGCATGTGAAGTACGTCTGGTCGCCTGAATGTGACATCGCTTTCAACACTCTCAAAGAGAAGCTAGTCACAACTCCAGTTCTGACTCCTCCTAATGAATCCAAACCGTTCGAGGTTTTCTGTGATGCTTCCCTTCAAGGTCTCGGTGCAGTGTTGATGCAAGAGAAGAAAGTTGTGGCCTATACCTCTCGCCAGTTGAAGCCCAATGAAAAGAACTACCCCACTCATGACCTCGAGTCGGTGGCAGTTGTCCATGCTCTTTTAACATGGAGACATCTCTTATTGGGAAGAAAAGTGGACATCTTCACTGATCATAAGAGTCTCAAGTACATCTTCACTCAGCCAAACCTCAACCTCAGGCAGACTCATTGGGTCGAAATGATTCAAGAGTATAATCCGAGTATTGAATATACTCCAGCCAAGGCCAATGTAATTGCTGACGCATTGAGCAGGAAGGCTTACTGCAACAGTTTGATTATCAAGCCCTACCAATGAGAGCTTTGTGAAGCTTTCTGCAAACTTAATCTCCAAGTTGTTCCTCAAGGATTCCTTGCCAACCTCCAAGTCTCTCCTACTTTGGAAGATCAGATTCGTGAGGCTCAACTTCTGGATGCTATGGTGAAGAAGGCGAAGATTGGGAAATCCAAGAGTCAACCCAAGTACAAGTGTTATCGCCTTGATGACAAGGATACTCTTTTCTTCGAGGATCACATTGTTGTGCCTAAAGGTGACCTTCGTAAAGTCATTATGAACGAATCTCACAATTCTCTCCTCTCTATCCACCCTGGTAGTACAAAGATGTACCATGACCTCAAGCAGTCGTATTGGTGGACTTGAATGAAGCACGAGATTGCTCAGTTCGTGAATGAATGTGATGTCTGCAGAAGAGTGAAAGCAGAACACTAACGACCAGCTGGTCTCCTCCAACCTCTTGCCATTCCAGAATGGAAGTTTGACCATATTGAGATGGACTTCGTGACTGGATTTCCCAAGTCCAAGCGTGGCAATGATGCTATCTTTGTTGTCATCGACAAGCTCACCAAAGTGGCTCATTTTGTTCATATCAAAGAATGTATTAAAGCAGCTCAGTTGGCCGATCTATATACCTCCAAGATTGTCTTCTTGCTCGGCATTCCGCAGTTGATATCTTCAGATCGTGGGAGCATCTTCACCTCTAAGTTCTGGGATTCCTTTTAGAAGGCCATGGGCACCAACATTCGTTTCAGCACAACTTTTCATCCTCAAACCAGTGGCCAAGTCGAGAGGGTGAATCAAATTCTTGAAGATATGCTCAGGGCATGTGTCATTTCTTTCGGTATGAAGTGGGAAGATTGTATTCCATATGCTGAGTTCTCCTACAACAACAGCTTCCAAGCGAGTTCGGGCAAGGCCCCATTCGAGATTCTCTATGGCAGGAAGTGTCGTACTCCTCTTAACTGGTCAGAGACTGGTGAACGCCAACTCCTTGGCAATGACTTGATCACAGAGGCTGAAGAAATGTGCAAAGTCATTTTTGAAAATCTCAAAGCCGCGCAATCGCGCCATAAGAGTTACTATGATAGCAAGCATCGGGACTTGGCTTTCGAGATCGGAGACCATGTCTACCTCCGCGTCTCTCCAATTAAAGGTACTCGTCGCTTCGGTATCAAAGGGAAGCTTTCCCCTAGATACGTGGGTCCTTTGAAGATCATTGGAAAAAGAGGCGATCTCGCCTATCAACTTGAGCTTCCATCCAACTTTGCAAACGTGCACGATGTGTTTCACGTGTCTTAGCTTCGCAACTGTTTCAAGACTCTTGACTGCACCATCAACTTTGAAGAGATTGATCTCCAAGAAGACCTGTCTTATCATGAGCATCCCATTGCTATTCTTGAAGAAACTGAGCGCAAGACTCGCAACAAGTGTATCAAATTCCTGAAAGTGAAGTGGTCACATCATTCCAACCGTGAAGCCACTTGGGAATGCGAGGACCACCTCCGTTCTGAATACCCAAAGTTTTTCCAGTCCTAGATCTCGGGACGAGATCCTTTCGTAGTGGTGGAGTGTTGTAACACCCCGTATGTAACCTGCCATATTTGTATTCCAACACTTGCCATTTTTGGCACTAAGTTATGATATTTCCTCGTTCTCGGATTTTTGTCTTCGTGTTGTTTTGTCTTTGTCATGCATCTCATATCATGTCATCATGTGCACCGCATTTGCATACATGTTCGTCTCATGCATCCGAGCATTTTCCCCGTTGTCCGTTTTGCATACCGGCGCTCCTATGTCCTCCGGTGTCCCCTTGTACCTCTTTTCGTGTGCGGGTGTTAAACATTTTCGGATTGGACCGAGACTTGCCAAGCGGCCTTAGTTTACTACCGGTAGACCGCCTGTCAAGTTTCGTGCCATTTGGACTTCGTTTGATACTCCAACGATTAACCGAGGAATTGAAAAGGCCTCGTGTGTGTTGCAGCCCAACAACTCTCCAAAGTGGCCCAAAACCCACCTAAACCCCCTCCATCATCTTGGTCGTTCGATCACGATTGCGTGCCCGAAAACCATGCTCAATTTGGAGCCTCCTAGCTCCTCCTATGTATAAATAGGCATCTCCCCCGAAATTTTTGGATCAAAACCTAACCCTCTCCCTCTCCTCGTGCCGCCGGACGAAAATCCACGCGCCGGACACGTCCGAACTGCGCCGCCGCCGCCACGTGGCACACCGCGATTCGCCACACCTGTGCGCCCACATCGCCGGCCCGCTGAGCCCAGGCCGGGCCCTCCCTCGCCCGAGTCTCCCCGCCGCCGCCATCGACCGCCCGGGCTTCCCGCGACCTCGCCGCGCCACCCGCCTCCTCACGCCGGCGACGGCCTCGCCGCCCCGCTGCCGCACGTGTCTGGCCGGCCGCCGCACGCCGCCCCTCGTCGCCCTTCGCCGCGCCGCCTGAGGCCGCCGCGCCTCCTCGCCGCCCCTTCGCCGCGACGCCTCCGGCGACCTCCGCCGCGGCGACCGGCCTCCTCCTCGACGCCGACTTATTCTCCAGCGAGCCCCCTCCAATGAACCTCAAAGAACATGCCCGATCCAGATCTGGAATCTCGGAGGTTGACCTAATTTTTGCCCTAGTCCCAGTAATTTTTAGCGTTCTTCATCGCATCATAACTTTGCATACGTGGCTCCATTTTGGGCGTGTAGCATATCAAATTGTTCGTCTCGATGAGTACTTCATTTCATTCCATTGCACCATGTTCATTTGAGTTCAGCTTGATGCCCTAAATGTTGTTGCAAGAGTGCTATATAATGTTAGTTTCAGATTCTTATCAGTGATTGGACATATGTCATTTTTGCCATGATTAATGTGTGCCTCCTATGAACTTGAGCCCTACATGTGTTTTGAAGCATGCCATGCCATCTTTACAGGGGTGTATGCCATGTATTTTTGTGATCTTTGTGGTGACTAGCACAAGCATGCAAAGTAGCTCTCGTAATGTTGCTGATTTCAGGGACTTAGAAATCTTCTAAGTCTTTTCCCTGATAATATTTTTATGCCATGTATTCTTGTTGCTACAGAGTGATCCATGCCTCTTTTGAGCATGTTCAGTAAGGATGTTTTGGAGATATTGTTATTCTCTATCCATCCATGTCTTTGTTTGCAATTATGGAGCACCCTAGCATGACTCAATCGAGCTCTACTTTTGCTATAAAATGTTCCTAGCAGATTGTTTACATGTTAAGCAATTTTGCCGAGGTTGTTGTAGTTGATCCGTGCATGCTATGAGGTTGTTCTTGCCATGTTTAGCTTCTATGCCATGTCTACTTGCTGGGTGTATGCTTAGTTTGTCATGCAATGCCTTGTGGTGAGTGCATCGAGCTCGCAAACATGCCTACGTGAATCTGTTTTGCCATGTTCCAGTTTTCTGCTAAGTCTGAATCTGTTAACGAAAGTTGCTATGTTCACATGGTTGCCATTGTATTTTTCTGATCCCTTTTGGCTTATGGTCAGTAAGGGACTTTTGTTGTATGCTTTGAGTAGCTTCATGCCATGCCTTGCTTTGCCATGATATGTTCCTGTAGCATGTTGTTATCTTGTTCTAAACATTGCTTCCTGATGTTAAATTCCTGACATGTTATTTTCACAAAGTCTGTAACCTGATATCTTTTGCACTTTTGCCATGCTTGTTTGAACCTTCTATTGAGTGAATTAGCCGTAGATCAGTGTTCATCTTTTGTCAAGCATCTTGAGTGGATCACTGTCATGTGATTTTTTGCTATGTTAGAGTGCAGGAGCTTGTTGTTCTTGATGCATTTATATGGCCTCGTGCTGTTAATTGCAGCTTTGTGCCATTATTGTTTCGCTTGCCATTTGCAAACCGTGCATCCAATTCCGGCGATCTTTATATCGATTTCGATCGAAATCAACTCATCTTTCTAGCGACACTCTTGGTTTTCCAACATGAAGCCAGGTTCAATCTTTCCTTTCTGAAACATGCATATGCATCGCATATCACATCCCGCATATCATGCCATGTTTTGCATCATGTTGCTTGTGCATTGCACGTGGTTGATTGTGTCTCCATTTGCTTGTGTTCATGCTTAGAGCCGGAAGATGAGTACGTGATCGAGGAACTAGTTGAGTACGCTTACGAGGGTCAAGCTAACGTCAAGTCGGAGAACTTTGCAGGCAAGATGACCATACCCTCGAAATCACTTCTATCTTTGCTTGCTAGGTGCTCGCTCTTTTGCTATGCCTATGCTACGATACCTACCACTTGCTTATCATGCCTCCCATATTGCCATGTCAAACCTCTAACCCACCTTGTCCTAGCAAACCATTGTTTGGCTATATTACCGCTTTGCTCAGCCCCTCTTATAGCATTGCTAGTTGCAGGTGATGTTTGGAGTTTGTTCCTTGTTGGAACCTGTTTATTGTTGGGATATCACTATATTATCTTCTTTACTTTAATGCATCTATACACTTGGTAAAGAGTGGAATGCTCGGCCTTATGCCTGGTGTTTTGTTCCACTCTTGCCGCCCTAGTTTCCGTCATACCGGTGTTATGTTCCTTGATTTTGCATTCCTCACACGGTTGGGTTATAATGGGAACCCCTTGATAGTTCTCCTTTGCATAAAACTCCTCCAGCAATGCCCAACCTTGGTTTTACCATTTGCCATCTAGCCTTTTTCCCTTCGGTTTCATGGACTCAAAGGTCATCTTTATTTTAACCCCCCCGGGCCAGTGCTTCTCAAAGTGTTGGTCCAACCCGAGTGATGCCCGGCGCCCACTGGGCAACTAGGGTCTATGCCAACCCGACGTCTGGCTCATCCGGTGTGCCCTGAGAACGAGATATGTGCAGCTCCTATCGGGATTTGTCGGCACATTCGGGTGTCTTTGCTGGTTTAGTTTTACCATTGTCGAGATGTCTTGTAACCAGGATTCCGAGTCTGATTGGATTGTCTTGGGAGAAGGAATATCCTTCGTTGACCATGAGAGCTTGTGATGGGCTAAGTTCGGACTCCCCTGCAGGGATTTGAACTTTCGAAAGTCGTGCCCGCGGTTATGGGCAGATGGGAATTTGTTAATGTCTGGTCGTAGAAAACCTGAAACTTAACTTAATTAAAATGAATCAACAGAGTGTGTGGCCGTGATGGTCACTTTTCGGCGGAGTCTGGGAAGAGAACAGGGTCTCGTGTTATGCTTGAACGTAGGTTGTTCTAGGATCACTTCTTGATCATAGTTTATCGATCATGCCTTTGCCTTCTCTTCTCGCTCTCATTTGCATATGTTAGCCACCATATATGCTAGTGCTTGCCGCAGCTCCACCTCATACCTTTTACCCTTCCTATAAGCTTAAATAGTCTTGATCGCGAGGGTGTGAGATTGCTGAGTCCCCGTGACTCACATATTACTTCCAAAACCAGATGCAGGGACCAATGATACCATTCCAGGAGATTCGGCTGAGCTCAAGTGGGAGTTCGATGAGTACTCAGGACGATACTACGTTTCCTTTCCAGATGATCAGTAGTGCAGCCCAGTTGGGGCGATCGGGAACTTTATGCATTTGGGGTTGTCTTTATTTTGGTTTCGTAGTCGGACCTTGATTGTATCTGGATGATTGTAATGATATATTTATGCTGTTGCATGACATGGCGAGTGTAAGCCAACTATGTACCTCTTTTCTTATTCAGTACACGGGTTGTGTGAAGATTACCGCACTTGCGACATTGCTTACAATGCGGTTATGCCTCTAAGTCATGCTTCGACACGTGGGAGATATAGCCGCATCGTGGGCGTTACAAGTTGGTAATCAGAGCCTTCCCCGACTTAGGAGCCCCTTGCTTGATTGAATCGCTGGCATTGTTGAGTCTAGAAAAATGTTTTGAGTCTTTTAGGATTTATATATATCGGAGAGTAGGATTCCTTTTACTCCTCAGTCCCTTTGTCGCTCTGGTGAGGCATCCTGATGTAGAGTTTTGACTCTTCTCTTCTCAAATTTCACAAATATTTTTTAGGATCACGCGGGTATCTTGGAATCGTTCCGATGGATTTGTGACGAGAACATTGTTCTTGGTGCCTCCCGGCATTTAGAGGTTGTGGCAGTGTCCCGGGGAGTTGAGCTCCGAGGTGTTGTCGTCACAATTTTATCATTGCAGTTCTGGAATACCTGAGTTTCGCTGACATCGAAAATCTCTTTTATGCAGTTGTTGGTGAGATAACCTCGACGCCACCCAGTACTGGGGCGGGAATTCGGGAGTATTGCCATAACTCGTATAACGGATGCTTTTCGAAGGTTGAGGTAAATGATTTCCGAAGGTTTCTTGGTTATGTGTTGAAGGATGGATACAGCTGGATGTAGGATTTGCTAGCTTTGGGTGAGATATTATGCTTCCCCTGTATCCCCAACACCTGATTGCATAACCGGGAAAATTTTGGGAGTTTCATAGGTGGGAATTCATGTAGCTCTAGTATTTCTTCCGCAGATATTTGGTTTGTGATTGGGTAATCCTCACCAAGTATTTGTTCTTTTCCGTACCTTGTTGTTTTATTCGTCTACCTCTATCTAAGTGGCTTCTCAATTTATGGAAGTGTGACCATTTAATGTGGAATTCATTCGTTCATTTTGTTCGGATGTTAAGACTATATGTTGTAATTTCGATCCATTGATTCAGCTTGAATATATGTCTTTCAAGATGCTAATGGATGTCACCCTCTTCAGGATGGCTCCTCCAACACGTCAGAATCCTGAACCGCCGCCACCACCACCACCACATCCGGAGGCATGGCAAGCTGTGATGGCCACTGCCAATGCCAACACGCAAATGCTTATGCAACTCTTGCAAGAGTGCAACCAAGGGAATCAAGGCCACGACAACAATCAGAATCAGTTCGCTACACTCAACCAGTTCCTCGCAAACTAGCCAAAGACCTTCATTAACTGTGTCGAGGCAACAGACGCTGATGATTGGCTCGTGGATATCTGCAAGCATTTCGAGTGCAGCAACGTCAGGCTTGAGGACTTTGTCAAGTTTGCTTCGTTCCAACTCAAAGACCAAGCTGCAGAATGGTATCAGCAGTACAAAGATTCCAGAGGAGGTTGTGTGATTACCTGGGATGAATTCCGTCAAGACTTCAAGCTCACCACATTGCTCAGAGTGTTGTTGAGAGCAAGCGTGAGGAGTTCCGCAACCTGAAGGAAGGCAGCTAGTCCGTTTACCAGTATAACATCATGTTCCAGAAGCTCGCTTGTTTCGCCAAGGAAGACGTCCCTGACGAGAAGAGCATGATCTATCAGTTCAGAGGTGGCCTCAGAGAAGATCTTCAACTAGCTCTCATGCTTTTTGAGCCGAAGAAGTACGATGAGTTTTACAACATGGCACTGAAACAAGAGACTGCTTAGCTCAAGTGCGATGCTTCAAAGAAGCGAGTCGGGGATGCAACTCCTTCTTCCTCAACTCAAGTGGTACCTAAGCAGCAAAAGTATTGGTTGCTTCCTCCTCCTCCGTTCTGTCAGCCTTATCAGCAGAAGAGCAAAGGTGGCAATGGATCTTCCCACCCACCCAACCCAGGCTTTCAGAACAAGACTTCGTCTCATGCTCTAAGATCAAGTGCTCCGTATCACCGTCCTCTCTCGGAGGTTATGTGCAACAAGTGTCAGCAGAAGGGTCACTATGCCAACAAATGCTTCAATCAGAGGCGTCTTCCTCCTCCTCCTCCTGTGAGATCTGCTAGCACTACAGTGGTCAAGCATAACCCCAAGTCTGCAAAGGTCAACATGATGAACGCAGCTCAGGCAGAGGACTCGTCAGATGTGATCATGGGTAACCTTCCTGTTAACGATATTCCTACAAGAGTTCTTTTTGACACTGGTGCATCACATTGTTTCATTTCAAGACCATTTGCATCTAAGCTTGAGTTGCCTTTCCAAGATTTACCTAGGCAGTTATCTGTTGTTTCTCTGGGTAAATTCATGAACGCAAGCTCTATGGTCCCGGATGTTACTATCATGTTAGGTGACTATAAGTTTCTTTCCTCTCCAGTGGTCCTTGGTAACTTGGATATTGATCTTATTCTCGGAATGGACTGGCTTTCTAAGCACAAGGCTTAGCTTGATTGTGCTGCCAGGCAGATTCAATTGACACATTCGTCTGAGGATGTAATCGTCTTTGCCGCCCGTGATGATACCATCCGACTGTTTTCTCTCAATGAGAAGGGTGAGTTGGATGCCATCTCTCAGATTCCAGTCGTTTGTGAATATCAAGACGTCTTTCCAGAAGAGCTTCCAGGAATGCCTCCGCACCGGCCAGTTGAATTCGTCATCAATCTTGAGCCTGGCACGGAACCTGTTTGCAAACGTCCTTACAAGCTTGGACCTGAAGAGTTGAAGGAGCTGAAGAAGAAACTCGATATTCAAGAGCGTATGGGTCTCATCCGACCAAGTTCTTCTCAATGGGGTTGTGGTGTTCTTTTTGTCAAGAAGAAGGATGGAAAGGACCGACTTTGTGTCGACTAACGTCCATTGAACAAGAAGACCATAAAGAACAAGTACCCACTTCCCAACATCAATGAGCTTTTTGAACAACTCAAAGGTGCTGAAGTATTCTCCAAGCTTGATCTCCGTATGGGCTATCATCCGATTCGCATTCGTGAAGAGGATATCCCCAAGACAGCTTTCAGAACAAGCTAAGGTTCATATGAATACACTGTCATGTCTTTCGGCCTTGTCAACGCTCCTCCAACATTCTCTCGCATGATGAACTTCATCTTCAACGCCTACACAAATGACTTCGTCTTGGTCTACCTCGATGACATTTTGGTCTTTTCCAAGAACTAGGAGGATCATGCCAAGCACTTGAGATTGGTGCTGGATAAACTCAGAGAACATCAGTTCTATGCGAAGTTTTCAAAGTGCGAGTTTTGGCTCGATGAGGTTCTCTACCTTGGGCATATCATCTCCGCCAAGGGCATAGCTGTTAATCCTGAGAAGGTGTCTGCAATTGTGAATTGGGAACCGCCTTAGAACATGAAGCAACTCCACAGCTTCCTTGGGCTCGCAAGCTATTGTCGAAGGTTCGTTGAGAACTTCTCTAAGATCACGGAAGCCTCTTTCCAACCTTCCTCCAGAAGCATGTGAAGTATGTCTGGTCGCCTGAATGTGACATCGCTTTCAACACCCTCAAAGAGAAGTTAGTCACAGCTCCACTTCTGACTCCTCCTGATGAATCCAAACCGTTCAAGGTTTTCTGTGATGCTTCCCTTCAAGGTCTCGGTGCAGTGTTGATGCAAGAGAAGAAAGTTGTGGCCTATACCTCTCGCTAGTTGAAGCCCAATGAAAAGAACTACCCCACTCATGACCTCGAGTTGGCGGCAGTTGTCCATGCTCTTTTAACATGGAGACATCTCTTGTTGGGAAGGAAAGTGGACATCTTCACTGATCATAAGAGTCTCAAGTACATCTTCACTCAGCCAAACCTCAACCTCAGGCAGACTCATTGGGCCAAAATGATTCAAGAGTATAATCCGAGTATTGAATATACTCCAGGCAAGGCCAATGTAATTGCTGACGCATTGAGCAGCAAGGCTTACTGCAACAGTTTGATTATCAAGCCCTACCAACGAGAGCTTTGTGATGCTTTCCGCAAACTTAAACTCCAAGTTGTTCCTCAAGGATTCCTTGCCAACCTCCAAGTATCTCCTACTTTGGAAGATCAGATTCGTGAGGCTCAACTTCTGGATGCTATGGTGAAGAAGGTGAAGACTGGGATTGCCAAGAGTCAACCCAAGTACAAGTGCTATCGCCTTGATGACAAGGATACTCTATTCTTCGAGGATCGCATTGTTGTGCCTAAGGTGACCTTCGTAAAGTCATTATGAACGAAGGCTCACAATTCTCTCCTCTCTATCCACCCTAGTAGTACAAAGATGTACCATGACCTCAAGCAGTCGTATTGGTGGACTCGAATGAAGCGCGAGATTGCTTAGTTCGTGAATGAATGTGATTTCTGCAGAAGAGTGAAAGCAGAACACTAACGACCAGCTGGTCTCCTCCAACCTCTTGCCATTCCAGAATGGAAGTTTGATCATATTGAGATGGACTTCGTGACTGGATTTCCCAAGTCCAAGCGTGGCAATGATGCTATCTTTGTTGTCATCGACAAGCTCACCAAAGTGGCTCATTTTCTTCATATCAAAGAATCTATTACATCAGCTCAGTTGGCAGATCTATATACCTCCAGGATTGTCTCCTTGCTCGGCATTCCGCAGTTGATATCTTCAGATCATGGGAGCATCTTCACCTCTAAGTTCTGGGAGTCCTTTTAGAAGGCCATGGGCACCAACATTCATTTCAGCACAACTTTTCATCCTCAAACTAGTGGCCAAGTCGAGAGGGTGAATCAAATTCTTGAAGATATGCTCAGGGCATGTGTCATTTCTTTTGGTATGAAGTGGGAAGATTGTATTCCATATGCTGAGTTCTCCTACAACAACAACTTCCAAGCGAGTTCGGGCGCCCCATTCGAGATTCTCTATGGCAGGAAGTGCCGTACTCCTCTTAACTGGTCAGAGACTGGTGAATGCCAACTCCTTGGCAATGACTTGATCACAGAGGCTGAAGAAATGTGCAAAGTCATTCGTGAAAATCTCAAAGCCGCGCAATCGCTCCAGAAGAGGTACTATGATAGCAAGCATCGTGACTTGGCTTTCGAGATCGGAGACCACGTCTACCTTCGTGCCTCTCTAATGAAAGGTTCTCGTCGCTTCGGTATCAAAGGGAAGCTTGCCCCTAGATACGTGGGTCCTTTCAAGATCATTGGCAAAAGAGGCGATCTCGCCTATCAACTTGAGCTTCCATCCAACTTTGCAAATGTGCACGACGTGTTTCACATGTCTCAGCTTCATAAGTGTTTCAAGACTCCTGACCGCACCATCAACTTTGAAGAGATTGATCTCCAAGAAGACATGTCTTATCATGAGCATCCCTTTGCTATTCTTGAAGAAACTGAGCGCAAGACTCGCAACAAGTCTATCAAATTCCTTAAAGTGAAGTGGTCACATCATTCCGACCGTGAAGCCACCTGGGAACGCGAGGACCACCTCCGTTCTGAATACCCGGAGTTTTTCCAGTCCTAGATCTCGGGACGAGATCCTTTCGTAGTGGTGGAGTGTTGTAACACCCCGTATGTAACCTGCCATATTTGTATTCCAACACTTGCCATTTTCGGCACTAAGTTATGATATTTCCTCGTTGTCGGGTTTTTGTCTTCGTGTTGTTTTGTCTTTATCATGCATCTCATATCATATCATCATGTGCACCGCATTTGCATACATGTTCGTCTCATGCATCCAAGCATTTCCCCCGTTGTCCGTTTTGCATTCCGGCGCTCCAATGTCCTCCCGTGTCCCCTTGTACCTCTTTTCGTGTGCGGGTGTTAAACGTTTTCGGATTGGACCAAGACTTGCCAAGCAGCCTTGGTTTACTGCCGGTAGACCGCCTGTCAAGTTTTGTGCTATTTGGACTTCGTTTGATACTCCAACGGTTAACCGAGGAACCGAAAAGGCCTCGTGTGTGTTGCAGCCCAACACCTTTCCAAAGTGGCCCAAAACCCACCTAAACCCCCTCCATCATCTCGGTCGTTCGATCATGATTGCGTGGCCGAAAACCGTGCTCAATTTGGAGCCTCCTAGCTCCTCCTATGTATAAATAGGCATCTCCCCCAAAATTTTTGGATAAAACCCTAACCCTCTCCCTCTCCTCCCGCCGCCGGACGAAAATCCGCGCACCGGGCATGTCCGACCTGCGCCGCCGCCACGTGGCACGCCGCGCCTGCGCGCCCACATCGCCAGCCCGTTGTGCCCAGGCCGGGCCCTCCCTGGCCCGCGTCTCCCCGCCGCCGCCACCGACCACCCGGGCTTCCCGCGACCTCGCCGCGCCACCCGCCTCCTCACGCCGGCGACGGCCTCGCCGCCCCGCCGCCGCTCGCGTCCGGCCGGATGCCGCGCGCCGCCCCTCGCCCCCCTTCACCACGCCGCCCGAGGCCGCCGCGCCTCCTCGTCGCAACGCCTCCGGCGACCTCCGCCGCGCCGACCGGCCTCCTCCTCGACGCCGGCTTCCTCTCCGGCGAGCCCCCTTCGACAAACCTCAAAGAACATGCCCGATCCAGATCTGGAATCTCGGAGGTTGACCTAATTTTTGCCCTAGTCCCAGTAATTTTTAGCGTTCTTCATCGCATCATAACTTTGCATACGTGGCTCCGTTTTGGGCGTGTAGCATATCAAATTGTTCGTCTCGATGAGTACTTCATTTCATTCCATTGCACCATGTTCATTTGAGTTCAGCTTGATGCCCTAAATGTTGTTGCAAGAGTGCTATATAATGTTAGTTTCAGATTCTTATCAGTGATTGGACATATGTCATTTTTGCCATGATTAATGTGTGCCTCCTATGAACTTGAGCCCTACATGTGTTTTGAAGCATGCCATGCCATCTTTATAGGGGTGTATGCCATGTATTTTTGTGATCTTTGTGGTGACTAGAACAAGAATGCAAAGTAGCTGTCGTAATGTTGCTGATTTCAGGGACTTAGAAATCTTCTAAGTCTTTTCCCCGATAATATTTTTCTGCTAACTTTGAATCTGTTAACGAAAGTTGCCATGTTCACATGGTTGCCATTGTATTTTCTGATCCCTTTTGGCTTATGGTCAGTAAGGGACTTTTGTTGTATGCTTTGAGTAGCTTCATGCCATGCCTTGATTTGCCATGATATGTTCCTGTAGCATGTTGTTATCTGGCTCTAAACATTGGTTCCTGATGTTAAATTCCTGACATGTTATTTTCACCAAGTCTGTAACCTGATATCTTTTGCACTTTTGCCATGCTTGTTTGAACCTTCTATTGAGTGAATTAGCCGTAGCTCAGTGTTCTTTTGTCAAGCATCTTGAGTGGATCACTGCCATGTGATTTGTTTCTATGTTAGAGTGCAAGAGCTTGTTGTTCTTGATGCATTTAGATGGCCTCGTGCTGTTAATCGCAGCTTTGTGCCATTATTGTTTCGCTTGCCATTTGCAAACCGTGCATCCGGTTTCGGCGATCTTTATATCGATTTCGACCGAAATCAACTCATCTTTCCAGCGACACTCTTGATTTTCCAAGATGAGGCTAGGTTCAATCTTTCCTTTCCGAAACATGCATATGCATCGCGTATCACATCTCGCATATCATGCCATGTTTTGCATCGTGTTGCTTGTGCATTGCACGTGGTTGATTGTGTCTCCCTTTGCTTGTGTTCTTATTTGGGTAGAGCCGGGAGATGAGTACGTGATCAAGGAACCAGTTGAGTATGCTTACAAGCATCAAGCTAACGTCAACTCGGAGAAGTTTGCAGGCAAGATGACCATACCCTCGAAATCACTTCTATCTTTGCTTGCTAGATGCTCGCTCTTTTGCTATGCCTATGCTACGATACATACCACTTGCTTATCATGCCTCCCATATTGCCATGTCAAACCTCTAACCCACCTTGTCCTAGCAAACTGTTGTTTGGCGATGTTACCGCTTTGCTAAGCCCCTCTTATAGCGTTGCTAGTTGCAGGTGAAGTTTGGAGTTTGTTCCTTTTGGAACCTGTTTATTGTTGGGATATCACTATATTATCTTGTTTACTTTAATGCATCTATACACTTGGTAAAGGGTGGAAGGCTGGGCCTTATGCCTGGTGTTTTGTTCCACTCTTGCCACCCTAGTTTCCGTCATACCGGTGCTATGTTCCTTGATTTTGCATTCCTTACACGGTTGGGTTATAATGGGAACCCCTTGATAGTTCGCCTTTGAATAAAATTCCTCCAGCAATTCCCAACCTTGGTTTTACCATTTGCCACCTAGCCTTTTTCCCTTGGGTTTCGTGGACTCAAGGGTCATCTTTATTTTAACCCCCCGGGCTAGTGCTTCTCTAAGTGTTGGTCCAACCTGAGTGATGTCCGGCGCCCCCTGGGCAACCAGGGTCTATGCCAACCCAATGTCTCGCTTATCTGGTGTGCCCTGAGAACGAGATATGTGCAGCTCCTATCGGGATTTGTCGGCAAATTCGGGTGGCTTTGCTGGTTTAGTTTTACCATGGTCGAGATGTCTTGTAACCGGGATTCCGAGTCTGATCGGATTGTCTTGGGAGAAGGAATATCCTTCGTTGATCATGAGAGCTTGTGATGGGCCAAGTTGGGACTCCCCTACAGGGATTTGAACTTTCGAAAGCCGTGCCCACGGTTATGGGCAGATGCGAATTTGTTAATGTCTGGTTGTAGAAAACCTGAAACTTAACTTAATTAAAATGAATCAACAGAGTGTGTGGCCGTGATGGTCTCTTTTCGGCGGAGTCCGGGAAGAGAACACGGTCTCGTGTTATGCTTGAACGTAGGTTGTTCTAGGATCACTTCTTGATCATAGTTTATCGATCGTGCCTTTGCCTTCTCTTCTCGCTCTCATTTGCGTATGTTAGCCACCATATATGCTAGTGCCTGCTGCAGCTCCACCTCATACCTTTTACCCTTCCTATAAGCTTAAATAGTCTTGATCGCGAGGGTGTGAGATTGCTGAGTCCTCGTGACTCACAGATTACTTCCAAAACCAGATGCAGGGACCGATGATACCATTCCAGGAGATTCGACTGAGCTCAAGTGGGAGTTCGATGAGGACTCAGGACGATACTACGTTTCCTTTCCGGACGATCAGTAGTGGAGCCCAGTTGGGGCGATCGGGAACTTTATGCATTTGGGGTTGTCTTTATTTTGGTTCGGTAGTCGGACCTTGATTGTATTTGGATGATTGTAATGATATATTTATGCTATTGTGTGACGTGGCGAGTGTAAGCCAACTATGTACCTCTTTTCTTATTCAGTACATGGGTTGTGTGAAGATTACCCCACTTGCGACATTGCTTACAATGCGGTTATGCCTCTAAGTCATGCTTCGACACGTGGGAGATATAGCCGCATCGTGGTCGTTACACAGTTCCAGGCTTGGGTCTAGCTTTGAGGTTCTTCATGGGAGTGGCAACTTGCTTTCCTTTCTTCTTTGAAGTTCCTCTTTATTTCCCTTTGCCCTTTTCTTGAAACTAGTGGTCTTGTTAACCATCAACACTTGATGCTTTTCTTGATTTCTACCTTCGCCGATTTCAGCATCGCGAAGAGCTCGGGGAATTACTTTCGTCATCCCTTGCATATTATAGTTCATCACTAAGTTCTAGTAACTTGGTGATAGTGACTGGAGAACTTTGTCAATTACTATCTTATCTGGAAGATTAACTCCCACTTGATTCAAGCAATTGTAGTACCCATGCAATCTAAGCACATGCTCACTGGTTGGGCTATTCTCCTCCATCTTGTAGGCAAAGTACTGTTAGAGGTCTCCTACCTCTCGACACAGGTATGAGTAGGAAATACCAGTTTCAACTCTTAGAACTTCTTATATGCTCTATGGCGTTCAAAAACATTTTTGAAGCCCCAGTTCTAAGCCATAAAGCATGGTGCACTAAACTATCAAGTAGTCATCATACCAAGCTTTGCCAAATGTTCATAACGTCCGCATTTGCTCCTGGAATAGGTCCGTCACCTAGCGGTGCATCAAGGACCTAATTTTTCTGTGCAGCAATGAGGATAATCCTCAGATCACGGAGCTAGTCCGCATCATTGCTACTAACATCTTTCAACATCTTTTTCTCTAGGAACATATCAAAAATTAAAACAGGGAAGCTATACGCGAGCAATTGATCTACCACATAGATATGAAAATACTATCAGGTACTAAGTTCATGATAAATTAAAGTTCAATTAATCAAATTACTTAAGAACTCCCACTTAGATAGACATCCCACTAATCATCTAAGTGATTACGTGATCCACATCAACTAAACCATGTCCGATCATCACGTGAGATGGAGTAGTTTTCAATGGTGAACATCACTATGTTGATCATATCTACTATATGATTCATGCTCGACCTTTCGATCTCCAGTGTTCCGAGGCCATATCTGCATTTGCTAGGCTCATCAAGTTTAACCCGAGTATTCTGTGTGTGCAAAACTGGCTTGCACCCGTTGTATGTGAACGTAGAGCTTATCACACCCGATCATCACGTGGAGAAACAGACACCCACTAGCCACCTATGTGCGAAGCACGTCGGTAGAACCAGTCTCGCGTAAGCATACGCGTAATGTCGGTCTGGGCCACTTCATCCAACAATGCCGCTGAATCAAGAATCAACTAGTGACGGCAAGCGATATGTATATACCCACACCCACAACTCCTTTGTGTTCTACTTGTGCATATAACATCTATGCATAAACCTGGCTCGGATGCCAATGTTGGGGAACACAGTAATTTCAAAAAGTTTCCTACGCATGCGCAAGATCATGGTGATGCATAGCAACGAGAGGGGAGAGTGTCGTCCACATACCCTCGTAGACCATAAGCGGAAGCGTTATGACAATGCGATTGATGTAGTCATACCTCTTCACGATCGACTGATCCTAGTACCAAACGTACGACACCTCCATGATCTGCACACGTTTAGCTCGGCGACGTCCCACGAACTCACGATCCAGTAGAGCCTTGAGGGAGAGTTCCGTCAGCACGACAGTGTGATGACGATGTTGATGAAGCTACCAACGCAGGGCTTCTCCTAAGCACCACTACGATATGACCGAGGTGGATTATGGTGGAGGGGGCACCGCACACGACTCAAAGATCAATGATCAAGGATCAACTTGTTTCATGGGGTGCCCCCTGCCCCCGTATATAAAGGAGCAAGGGGGGATGCCGGCCGGCCCTAGAAGGGCACGCCAAGAGGAGGAGTCCTCCTAGTGGGAGTAGGACTCCCCTTTCCAAGTCCCACTAGGAGGGGGAAGGAAGGAGTGGGAGAGGGGAAAGGTGTCAGTGTCAAAACCGGCGGATCTCGGGTAGGGGGTCCCGAACTGTGCGTCTGAGGCTGATGGTAGCAGGAGGCGGGGGACACAATGTTTACCCAGGTTCGGGCCCTCTCGATGGAGGTAATACCCTACTTCCTACTTGATTGATCTTGATCATATGAGTATTACAAGAGTTGATCTACCACGAGATCGTAGAGGCTAAACCCTAGAAGCTAGCCTATGATTATGATTGTGTTTGTCCTACGGACTAAACTCTCTGGTTTATATAGACACCGGAGGGGGATAGGGTTACACAAAGTCGGTTACAGAGAAGGAGATCTACATATCTGAATTGCCAAGATTGCCTTCCATGCAAAGGAGAGTCCCACCCGGACACGGGACGAAGTCTTCGATCTTGTATCTTCATAGTCCAATAGTCCGGCCAAAGTATATAGTCCGGCTGTCCGAGGACCCCCTAATCTAGGACTCCCTCAGTAGCCCCTGAACCAAGCTTCAATGATGATGAGTCCGGCGTGCAGATTGTCTTCGGCATTGCAAGGCGAGTTCTTCTCCAAATCCTGAGTACCTGTCGTAACGAGTAGTGTCCGGCTTCCCATGAATGTTGTACTGCTCGGCTTCTATGCTTTAATAATGGCTATCTTCCACGTGTCGAGCGAATGCGAGAAGTCGGGGCATTTTTACATTTGCCACCCTAACCATGTGAGTAAATTGTCTATTTAAAGAGTCGGGGATCCTCAGATCACAATCACAACATCCTCCCGCAGCGAGTATCCATCGGAGCGCGCCCGGAAAAGTCCATCCCATCATGGCCGGCCATCGCAACTCCTCCCCTTACTCCCGTAGCACTAAGCCAGGCAATTGGGAGAAGTGTTCCGTCCCCCACAGCCAATTAGTAGAGTTACAGACCTAGGGGTTTCTCCCTCCTGCGTATATGGTCCCCGCCCGAGCCAGACTAGCCACTTATAATGGCGGGGAGCAAGCTGAGAGCTTTCCCAACCCATCCATGGGGGAGCGGGTATGCCTTGTCCCTTACTTATTGAGGGGACTCGGATTTCCAATCCATCCCTTCCTCCGCAGGCTCCTGGAGTTCTAGGGCCTCCAGCTGCATAACTTCACTCCCGCCTCCATATTACACATCGCCGGCTACATCGCCTTTTGCGAGCTGTTTCTGGGCTGTGAAGCTCATTTCGAGCTATGGAAGAGGCTATTCTGCCTCGTACCCCGTACACAGGAGGGGTCAATATATCAAGTGGGCGGAGCCGAAATATGGTGCATCGCCGGGACCGGATACCTTCCCGGTACTCCGAAGAAGACATCCGAAGACTGGACTTCGGAGTGGTTTTATATGGAGGACGTCCCTCTTCCGGACCCTATTCGGATGGGCCTTCCTAAGATTAATAATGCCCCTTTGAAGAAACACCGCAGCTGGCACCCTCGGAGCCCCTAGGAGGAAGATAACAGAGAGGTCCTTTACCTGATGGGCAGGATAAAAACGCTGGCCAAATCAGGACTGGCAATAATCGAGGTTATGTCAATATGTATAATGTGGGGGGTGCAGCCGCTTCAGTATCGGGGGAAACCCATGTGGCACTTCAATGGAGAAGACGATGCCACCCGCTGCTGCCGTAAAGGTCCGGACTCCGCTGCTGCTCTAGCGAAAATACTGTCCGATTTATACAAAGGAGAGGAAGAGGAGCTCATCCGCATTAAGCCAGGGGATGTATTCTCCATGTACAACCCCCCAAATTGGGTGAGTTGCTACCTTTTACTCCAGACCTTCCCGCATTCTTCATCATAAATATTTACCTTGCTATTTCATAGCAGGAACTGCGAAAAGCTGTGAGGGAAGTCCACATCCCGTCTCCATAGCCAGAGGACCCTGACCGGGCCCTCGACCCCGGACTCGAAGAAGATCCGTACATATTTGTGGAGCTTATCGACAGGATGTTCTATCAGTTAAGCTGCGACGGTGCCTTGGTGGCCATCATAGCCGATTATCCTAGCCTACTCCCACGGAGAGAGTTGGGGATTTCATAACTTCTGAGAAGGATCCCTTTTTTGCACTTCACCCACCGCACACATATGGCGTCTTACAGGGAAGGCCCTCGGGATGCCATGCCGAACCCGTGGTGTCTCACCAACGAGGGGCACCGAAGCCGGGTAGGCTTAAAAGGAAGGCGGTCAGGACTGAGACGCTGTCACAGAGGTATGAAAAAGGAGTCCAAGTCCTGATCGCCTTCCTTTTAAGCCTACCCAGCTTCGATGCCCCTCGTTGGTGAGTCACCGCGGGTTCGGCATGGCGTCCCGAGGGCCTTCCCTGTAAGACACCATATGTGTGTGTTGGGTGAAGTTGGCTGTAAGACACCATGGCAATCCCCAACTCTCTCCAGCGCCCGCCGCCTCGCGCCGCCCGTGTCCGCACAGGACTCCGGCAAGGAGTCCGGGTCGCCGTCGCCCGCGTGCCCCGTCTCCCAAGTCGGAGACCTCGGGGGGGGGGGGCTTTATAAGCCGTCGCCCCGTCCCCCTCTTACCTCCACCACCGGCTGCCGCCGCGCTGCTCCGTCGCCGCCGCGCCGCTCCACCGCCCCACCCGCTGCAGCGCTGCCGCCCGCAGCCCCCGCCACCCGCAGCCCCGCGAGAGACGCCACCCCGCCTGCCGCCGCCGTTGACCGGTAGGGAACTGCCCGGTTCGCCAGTTCATCCGTTTTTTTGGTTTTAGATCTAGATCGGTTTTTTAGTATTAGGGTTTTTCTTGGTTTTCTGCCGTTTCGATCGGTTTTTCTTGGTTTAGATCTATTCCACGAATGTTCGTTCGTTCGGATCTAATAACGAACGAATTCGTTCATTTGCCTCTGCTAGCGGACGTTCGTCTAATAGATTTTTCTTTTTTTGTTTTATTTTTGCCAGGGACCTATCCGCGAATACTTTTATCACAAATTAGCCCCTGATCTTCAAACCCTCGCAACTTTTCAATCGTTCGTCCAAATCCAGTGAAACCAACGCCGAAATCCTCCTCTTGAAGCCCTATTTCCAGTTAATCAACTTGAACATGGTTTTGACAATTTAAAATTTGGTTTCAAACCGATTTGAATTCAAAGTTCTTTTGATCGCAGTTTGAGTTTCGTAGGTCCAATTCGATTGATTCTTTTTGATTTTCGAAGCTCTTTAGTTGAACTTTCAATTTGGATCTATTTATTTGAGTTTTACCCTTGCATCTATGCTTGAGTTCTTATGTATGCTATTGTTTGTTTGCGATAGAATTTCCGGAGTGCGAAGCGTGCTAGTACGAGTCTCTAGGGTTTGCAGATCGTCAGCAAGGCAAGTAACACTTTGATCATATCCTTTATCACCCAGTTTTTATGCATTAGTTACAATCCTCAAACATTGCATGAGTAGGATCTCTTAACATCTGGGTTTTGGGAAGTAGATGACGAGGTAGAACCTATTGCCTTTTATTACAAACCCTAGGAGTTACTTCTACGTTATGCTTATACTGCTATGCTCGTAGACGTGGTTTGGGTTTGAGCGTATCCATGACAGATGTGAGATTGTTAATTAATGGTTAAGTTAAGGTGGCTACTTAAATACACATCTGGGTGGATTGGTTGCGGGCACCTGGAGAATCCAGTTTTGTCCTAGGATATCCCGGCGTACCCGTGTGATCATCCTATGGTTCGCCACCCAGGCTCAAAGGGATCATAAGATTATTCATGCTAGAAAATTCCGTGTGCACCCACAAGCCATTATGGGATCTGGCATAGTTGAGTATGTTGCGTGACCTCTTTCAGTGGTAGACTAGCAGATGTAGGGGAAAGTAGGTGTAATTGTCTACCTAGAGTAAAGAGTTAATGCTTATGAAAGACTGTGTCTCGGTCACCCGTTTCTCAAATATCATGTAGTGCGAGAAATCCAACGGAGGAGATCGAGTCTTGTCGGAAAAAGTGCGCAAACCTCTGCAGAGTGTACAAACTAATCATGGTTAGCCGTGTCCCCGGTTATGGACATCTTGAGTATCTGGTTCTTGGATTGTCATGTTGATCTCACCACTCTAAATTAATTTGTTGGGTTATTAATACTACTTAATTGGGATTAAGTTGGAGGAACCTTCTCAATGTTTATCAACTACCATGATAGTTAAACAAAATATATGTTGGAAATATGCCCTAGAGGCAATAATAAAAGTATTATTATATTTCAATGTTCATGATAAATGTCTTTTATTCATGCTATAACTGTATTATCCGGAAATCGTAATACACGTGTGAATACTTAGACCACAATATGTCCCTGGTGAGCCTCTAGTTGACTAGCTCGTTGTGATCAACAGATAGTCATGGTTTCCTGACTATGGACATTGGATGTCGTTGATAACGGGATCACATCATTAGGAAAATGATGTGATGGACAAGACCCAATCCTAAGCATAGCATAAAAGATCGTGTAGTTCGTTTTGCTAGAGCTTTGCCAATGTCAAGTATCTCTTCCTTCGACCATGAGATCGTGTAACTCCCGGATACTTTAAGAGTGCCTTGGGTGTATCAAACGTCACAACGTAACTGGGTGACTATAAAGGTGCATTACAGGTATCTCCGAAAGTATCTGTTGGGTTGACACGGATCGAGACTGGGATTTGTCACTCCGTATGACAGAGAGGTATCTCTGGGCCCACTCGGTAATGCATCATCATAATGAGCTCAATGTGACCAAGGTGTTGGACACGGGATCATGCATTATGGTACGAGTAAAGTGACTTGCCGGTAACGAGACTGAACAAGGTATTGGGATACCGACGATCGAGTCTCGGGCAAGTAACGTACCGATTGACAAAGGGAATTGCATACAGGGTTTGATCGAATCCTCGACATCGTGGTTCATCCGATGACAACATCGAGGAGCATGTGGGAGCCATCATGGGTATCCAGATCCCGCTGTTGGTTATTGACCTGAGAGCGTCTAGGTCATGTCTGCATGTCTCCCGAACCGTAGGGTCTACACACTTAAGGTTCGGTGACGCTAGGGTTATTAGGAAGACTAGTATGTGACTACCGAATGTTGTTCGGAGTCCCGGATGGGATCCTGGACGTCACGAGGAGCTCCGGAAGGGTCCGGAGGTAAAGATTTATATATGGGAAGTTGTCAAACGGACACCGGGAAGTTTCGGGGTCATACCGGTATTGTACCGGGGCCACCGGAAGGGTTCCGGGGGTCCACCGGGAGGGGCCACCCCTCCCGGGGGGCCACATGGGCTGCGTGGGGCAGGGAGCCAGCCCCTGGTGGGCTGGCCGCACCCCCTCCCTTGGGCCCTTGCGCCTAGGGTTGAGGGGGGAACCCTAGAGGGGGCGCCCCCTTGGCTTGGGGGGCAAGCCACCCTCTCCCCCTCTCCCCTTGGCCGCCGCACCCCCCCTAGATGGGTTCTAGGGGGCCGGCCCCCTTCTCCTTTCCCCCTATAAATAGAGGGGTGAGGGGAGGGCAGCCGGACCACCCTCCAAGGCGCAGCCCTCCCCTCCCCAACACCTCTCCTCCTCCGTTGTGTGCTTGGCGAAGCCCTGTCGGAGTACTGCCTCTCCACCACCACCACGCCGTCGTGCTGCCGGTGGAGCTGTCTTCCTCAACCTCTCCTTCCCCCTTGCTGGATCAAGAAGGAGGAGACGTCTCCCGTCCCGTACGTGTGTTGAACGCGGAGGTGCTGTCCGTTCAGCACTTGGTCATCGGTGATTCGAATCACGTCGAGTACGACTACATCATCACCTTGCAAGCTTCCGCACGCGATCTACAAGTGGTATGTAGATACAAACTCTCTCCCTTGACTCGTTGCTTAGATGAACTCATAGATGGATCTTGGTGAAACCGTAGGAAAAAATTTAATTTTCTGCAACGTTCCCCAACAGTGGCATCATGAGCTAGGTCTATGCGTAGTTCTCTTTGCACGAGTAGAATACAATTTTGTTGTGGGCGTGGATTTTGTCATCTTACTTGCCTCTACTAGTCTTTTCTTGCTCAACGGTATTGTGGGATGAAGCGGCCCGGACCAACCTTACACGTACGCTTACGTGAGACCGGTTCCACCGACTGACATGCACTAGTTGCATAAGGTGGCTGGCGGGTGTCTGTCTCTCCCACTTTAGTTGGAGCGGAATCGATGAACAGGGCCCTTATGAAGGGTAAATAGAAGTTGACAAAATCACGTTGTGGTGTCTCGTAGGTAATAAAACGTTCTTGCTAGAACCCAATTGCAGCCACGTAAAAGATGCAACAACAATTAGAGGACGTCTAACTTGTTTTTGCAGCGATTGATCATGTGATGTGATATGGCCAGAAGTTGTGATGAATGATGAATTGTGATGTATGAGATCATGTTCTTTGTAATAGGATTCACGACTTGCATGTCGATGAGTATGACAACCGGCAGGAGCCATAGGAGTTGTCTTTATTTTTTGTATGACCTGTGTGTCATTGAATAATGCCATGTAAACTACTTTACTTTATTGCTAAACGTTAGTCATAGAAGTAGAAGTAGTCGTTGGCGTGACAACTTCATGAAGACACGATGATGGAGATCATGATGATGGAGATCATGGTGTCAAGCCGGTGACAAGATGATCATGGAGCCCCGAAGATGAAGATCAATGGAGCTATATGATATTGGCCATATCATGTCACAACTATATAATTGCATGTGATGTTTATTATGTTTATGCATCTTGTTTACTTAGGATGACGGTAGTAAATAAGATGATCCCTTATAAAATTTCAAGAAGTGTTCTCCCCTAACTGTGCACCGTTGCTACAGTTCGTCGCTTCTAAGCACCACGTGATGATCGGGTGTGATGGATTCTTACGTTCACATACAACGGGTGTAAGACAGTTTTACACAGCGAAAACACTTAGGGTTAACTTGACGAGCCTAGCATGTGCAGACATGGCCTCGGAACACGGAGACCAAAAGGTCGAACACGAGTCGTATGGAAGATACGATCAACATGAGAATGTTCACCGACGATGACTAGTCCGTCTCACGTGTGTTGGGGAACGTTGCAGAAAATTAAAATTTTTCCTACGGTTTCACCAAGATCCATCTATGAGTTCATCTAAGCAACGAGTCTAGGGAGAGAGTTTGCATCTACATACCACTTGTAGATCGCGTGCGGAAGCTTGCAAGGTGATGATGTAGTCGTACTCGACGTGATCCAAATCACCGATGACTAGCGCCAAACGGACGGCACCTCCGCGTTCAACACACGTAAGGAACAGCCACGTCTCCTCCTTCTTGATCCAGCAAGGAAGGGAGGATAGGTTGAGGGAGATGGCACCAGCAGCAGCACGACGGCGTGGTGTTGATGGAGCTACAGTACTCCGGCAGAGCTTCGCTAAGCACTATGGAGGTGGAGGAGGTGTTGGGGAGGGAGAAGGAGCCAACCAAAGGCCAGGGCGTTCAGGTATGAAGTCCCTCCTCTCCCCCACTATATATAGGGGTGCCAAGGGGGGTGGCCGGCCCTAGGAGATCAAATCTCCTAGGGGGTGCGGCGGCCAAGGGGGGTTTTCCCTCCCCCCAAGGCACCTAGGAGGTGCCTTACCCTCCTAGGACTCTTGCCCCCTTAAACCCTAGGCGCATGGGCCTATGTGGGGCTGGTGCCCTTGGCCCATTAGGCCAAGGCGCACCCCCCTACAGCCCATGTGCCCCCCCGGGACAGGTGGACCCACCCGGTGGACCCCCGGGACCCTTCCGGTGGTCCCGGTACAATACCGATAACCCCGAAACTTGTCCCGATGCCCGAAACAGGACTTCCCTATATAAATCTTTACCTCCGGACCATTCCGGAACTCCTCGTGACGTCCGGGATCTCATCCGGGACTCCGAACAACATTTGGGTTACTGCATATACATATCCCTATAACCCTAGCGTAACTGAACCTTAAGTGTGTAGACCCTACGGGTTCGGGAGACATGCAGACATGACCGAGACTCTCTCAGTCAATAACCATCAGCGGGATCTGGATACCCATGATGGCTCCCACATGCTCCTCGATGTTGTCATCGGATGAACCACTATGTCGAGGATTCGATCAAACCCTGTATGCAATTCCCTTTGTCAATCGGTACGTTACTTGCCCGAGACTCGATCGTCAGTATCCCAATACCTTGTTCAGTCTCGTTACCGGCAAGTCACTTTACTCGTACCGTAATGCATAATCCCGTGTCCAACATCTTGGTCACATTGAGCTCAATATGATGATGCATTACCGAGTGGGCCCAGAGATACCTCTCCGTCATACGGAGTGACAAGTCCCAGTCTCGATCCGTGTCAACCCAACAGCTACTTTCGGAGATACCTGTAATGCACCTTTATAGTCACCCAGTTACGTTGTGACGTTTGGTACACCCAAGGCACTCTTACGGCATCCGGGAGTTACACGATCTCATGGTCGAAGGAAGAGATACTTGACACTTGCAAAGCTCTAGCAAAACGAACTACACGATCTTTTATGCTATGCTTAGGATTGGGTCTTGTCCATCACATCATTCTCCTAATGATGTGATCCCGTTATCAACGACATCCAATGTCCATAGTCAGGAAACCATGACTATCTGTTGATCACAACGAGCTGGTCAACTAGAGGCTTACCAGGGACATTGTGTGGTCTAAGTATTCACACGTGTATTACGATTTCCGGATAATACAGTTATAGCATGAATAAAAGACAATTATCATGAACAATGAAATATAATAATACTTTTATTATTGCCTCTAGGGCATATTTCCAATAGTCTCCCACTTGCACTAGAGTCACTAATCTAGTTACATTGTGATGAATCGAACACCCATAGAGTTCTGGTGTTGATCATGTTTTGCACGCGAGAGAGGTTTAGTCAGCGGATCTGCGACATTCAGATCCGTGTGCACTTTCCAAATCTCTATGTCTCCATCTTGAACATTTTCACGGATGGAGTTGAAACGACGCTTGATGTGCCTGGTCTTCTTGTGAAACCTGGGCTCCTTTGCGAGGGCAATAGCTCCAGTGTTGTCACAGAAGAGTTTGATCGGCCCCGACGCATTGGGTATGACTCCTAGGTCGGTAATGAACTCCTTCACCCAAATCGCTTCATGTGCTGCCTCCGAGGCTGCCATGTACTCCGCTTCACACGTAGATCCCGCCACGACGCTCTGCTTGCAGCTGCACCAGCTTACTGCTCCACCATTCAACATATACACGTATCCGGTTTGTGACTTAGAGTCATCCAGATCTGAGTCGAAGCTAGCGTCGACGTAACCCTTTACGACGAGCTCTTCGTCTCCTCCATAAACGAGAAACATGTCCTTTGTCCTTTTCAGGTACTTCAGGATATTCTTGACCGCTGTCCAGTGTTCCTTGCCGGTATTACTTTGGTATCTTGCTACCAAACTTACGGCAAGGTTTACATCGGGTCTGGTACACAGCATGGCATACATAATAGATCCTATGGCTGAAGCATAGGGGATGAAACTCATCTCTTCTTTATCTTTTGCCGTGGTCGGTGACTGAGCTGAGCTCAGTCTCATACCTTGTAACATATGCAAGAACCCCTTCTTGGACTGATCCATTCTGAATCTCTTCAAAATCTTATCAAGGTATGTGCTTTGTGAAAGACCTATGAGGCGTCTCGATCTATCTCTATAGATCTTGATGCCTAATATATAAGCAGCTTCTCCAAGGTCCTTCATTGAAAAACACTTATTCAAGTAGGCCTTAATGCTGTCCAGAAATTCTATATTATTTCCCATCAGGAGTATGTCATCTACATATAATATGAGAAATGCTACAGAGCTCCCACTCCCTTTCTTGTAAACGCAGGCTTCTCCATAAGTCTGCATAAACCCAAACGCTTTGATCATCTCATCAAAGCGAATGTTCCAACTCCGAGATGCTTGCACCAGTCCATAAATGGATCGCTGGAGCTTGCATACTTTATTAGCGTTCCGAGGATCGACAAAACCTTCCGGCTGCATCATATACAGTTCTTCCTTAAGATGCCCGTTAAGGAATGCTGTTTTGACGTCCATCTGCCATATCTCATAATCATAGTATACGGCAATTGCTAACATGATTCGGACGGACTTTAGCTTCGCTACGGGAGAGAATGTCTCGTCATAGTCAATCCCTTGAACCTGTCGATAACCCTTAGCGACAAGTCGAGCTTTATAGATGGTAACATTACCATCCGCGTCCGTCTTCTTCTTAAAGATCCATTTGTTTTCTATCGCTCGCCGATCATCGGGCAAGTCTGTCAAAGTCCATACTTTGTTTTCATACATGGATTCTATCTCAGATTTCATGGCTTCAAGCCATTTGTTGGAATCCGGGCCCGCCATTGCTTCTTCATAGTTCGAAGGTTCATTGTTGTCTAACAACATGATTTCCAGGACAGGGTTGCCGTACCACTCTGGTGCGGAACGTGTCCTTGTGGACCTACGAAGTTCAGCAGTAACTTGATCCGAAGTACTTTGATCATTATCATGGTTTTCCTCTTCAGTTGGTGTGGGCATCACAGGAACGGTTTCTTGTGCTGCGTCACTATCCCGCTCAAGAGGTAGTACTTCATCGAGTTCTACTTTCCTCCCACTTACTTCTTTCGAGAGAAACTCTTTTTCCAGAAAGCATCCGTTCTTGGCAACAAAGATCTTGCCTTCGGATCTTAAGTAGAAGGTATACCCTATAGTTTCCTTAGGGTATCCTATGAATACGCATTTTTCTGACTTGGGTTCGAGCTTTTCAGGTTGAAGTTTCTTGACATAAGCTTCACATCCCCAAACTTTTAGAAACGACAGCTTAGGTTTCTTTCCAAACCATAATTCATACGATGTCGTCTCAACGGATTTAGACGGTGCCCTATTTAAAGTGAATGTAGCTGTCTCTAGAGCGTATCCCCAAAATGATAGCGGTAAATCGGTAAGAGACATCATAGACCGCACCATATCCAATAGAGTGCGATTACGACGTTCGGACACACCGTTTCGCTGAGGTGTTCCAGGTGGCGTGAGCTGTGAAACGATTCCACATTTCTTTAAGTGTGTACCAAATTCGTGACTTAAGTATTCTCCTCCACGATCTGATCGTAAGAATTTTATCTTTCGGTCACGTTGATTCTCCACCTCATTCTGAAATTCCTTGAACTTTTCAAAGGTCTCAGACTTGTGTTTCATTAAGTAGACATACCCATATCTACTCAAGTCATCTGTGAGAGTGAGAACATAACGATATCCTCCGCGAGCCTCAACTCTCATTGGACCGCACACATCGGTATGTATGATTTCCAACAAGTTGGTTGCTCGCTCCATTGTTCTGGAGAACGGAGTCTTGGTCATTTTACCTAAGAGGCATGGTTCGCACGTGTCAAACGATTCATAATCAAGAGACTCTAAAAGTCCATCGGCATGGAGCTTCTTCATGCGCTTGACACCAATGTGACCAAGGCGGCAGTGCCACAAGTATGTGGGACTATCGTTATCAACTTTAAATCTTTTGGCATCTACACTATGAACATGTGTAATATTACGCTCGAGATTCATTAAGAATAAACCATTGACCATCGGAGCATGACCATAAAACATATCTCTCATATAAATCGAACAACCATTATTCTCAGACTTAAATGAGTAGCCATCTCGTATTAAACGAGATCCAGATACAATGTTCATGCTCAAACTTGGCACTAAATAACAATTATTAAGGTTCAAAACTAATCCCGTAGGTAAATGTAGAGGCAGCGTGCCGACGGCGATCACATCGACTCTGGAACCATTCCCGACGCGCATCGTCACCTCGTCCTTCGCCAGTCTCCGTTTATTCCGCAGCTCCTGCTGTGAGTTACAAATACGAGCAACAGCACCGGTATCAAATACCCAGGAGTTACTACGAGTACTGGTAAGGTACACATCAATCACATGTATATCAAATATACCTTTGGTGTTGCCGGCCTTCTTATCCGCTAAGTATTTGGGGCAGTTCCGCTTCCAGTGACCCTTCCCCTTGCAATAAAAGCACTCAGTCTCAGGCTTGGGTCCATTCTTTGACTTCTTCCCGGTAACTGGCTTACCAGGCGCGGCAACATCTTTGCCGTCCTTCTTGAAGTTCTTCTTACCCTTGCCCTTCTTGAACTTAGTGGTCTTATTGACCATCAACACTTGATGTTCTTTCTTGATTTCAGCCTCTGCTGACTTCAGCATCGAGAACACTTTAGGAATGGTCTTTTCCATTCCCTGCATGTTGTAGTTCATCACAAAGCTCTTGTAGCATGGTGGGAGCGACTGGAGGATTCTGTCAATGACCGCCTCATCTGGGAGGTTAATGTTCAGCTGGGTCATACGGTTGTGCAACCCAGACATCTTCAGGATGTGCTCACTGACAGAACTGTTCTCCTCCATCTTACAACTGTAGAACTTGTCGGAGACATCATATCTCTCGACCCGGGCATGAGCTTGAAAAACTAGTTTCAGCTCTTCGAACATCTCATATGCTCCGTGATGCTCAAAACGCTTTTGGAGCCCCGGTTCTAAGCTGTAAAGCATGCCGCACTGAACGAGGGAGTAATCATCAGCGCGAGACTGCCAAGCATTCATAATGTCTTGGTTCTCTGGGACGGGAGCGTCACCTAGCGGTCCTTCTAGGACATATTGTTTCCTGGCAGCTATGAGGATGATCCTCAGGTTCCGGACCCAGTCCGTATAGTTGCTGCCATCATCTTTCAGCTTGGTTTTCTCTAGGAACGCGTTGAAGTTCATGTTGACATTAGCGTTGGCCATTGATCTACAAGACATATTCGCAAAGGTTTTAGACTAAGTTCATGATAATAAAGTTCTAATCAAATTATGAACTCCCACTTAGATTAGACATCCCTTTAGTCATCTAAGTGTTACACGATCCGAGTCGACTAGTCCGTGTCCGATCATCACGTGAGACGGACTAGTCATCGTCGGTGAACATTTTCATGTTGATCGTATCTTCCATACGACTCGTGTTCGACCTTTCGGTCTCCGTGTTCCGAGGCCATGTCTGCACATGCTAGGCTCGTCAAGTTAACCCTAAGTGTTTTCGCTGTGTAAAACTGTCTTACACCCGTTGTATGTGAACGTAAGAATCCATCACACCCGATCATCACGTGGTGCTTAGAAACGACGAACTGTAGCAACGGTGCACAGTTAGGGGAGAACACTTCTTGAAATTTTATAAGGGATCATCTTATTTACTACCGTCGTCCTAAGTAAACAAGATGCATAATACATAATAAACATCACATGCAATTATATAGTTGTGACATGATATGGCCAATATCATATAGCTCCATTGATCTTCATCTTCGGGGCTCCATGATCATCTTGTCACCGGCTTGACACCATGATCTCCATCATCATGATCTCCATCATCGTGTCTTCATGAAGTTGTCACGCCAATGACTACTTCTACTTCTATGACTAACGTTTAGCAATAAAGTAA
The DNA here is from genome assembly GCF_018294505.1 of Triticum aestivum. Taxonomy (NCBI): domain Eukaryota; kingdom Viridiplantae; phylum Streptophyta; class Magnoliopsida; order Poales; family Poaceae; genus Triticum; species Triticum aestivum. Next base: position 216,414,081 of record NC_057806.1, read on the forward strand.
AGTAGTTTACATGGCGTTATTCAATGACACGCAGGTCATACAAAAAAATAATGACAACTCCTATGGCTCCTACCGGTTGTCATACTCATCGACATGCAAGTCGTGAATCCTATTACAAAGAACATGATCTCATACATCACAATTCATCATTCATCACAACTTCTGGCCATGTCACATCACATGATCAATCGCCGCAAAAACAAGTTAGACGTCCTCTAATTGTTGTTGCATCTTTTACGTGGCTGCAATTGGGTTCTAGCAAGAATGTTTTCTTACCTACGAATCACCACAACGTGATTTTGTCAACTTCTATTTACCCTTCATAAGGGCCCTGTTCATCGATTCCGCTCCAACTAAGGTGGGAGAGACAGACACCCGCCAGCCACCTTATGCAACTTGTGCATGTCAGTCGGTGGAACCGGTCTCACGTAAGAGTACGTGTAAGGTTGGTCCGGGCCGCTTCATCCCACAATACCGTTGAGCAAGAAAAGACTAGTAGAGGCAAGTAAGATGACAAAATCCACGCCCACAACAAAGTTGTGTTCTACTCGTGCAAAGAGAACTACGCATAGACCTAGCTATGATGCCACTGTTGGGGAACGTTGCAGAAAATTAAAATTTTTCCTACGGTTTCACCAAGATCCATCTATGAGTTCATCTAAGCAACGAGTCTAGGGAGAGAGTTTGCATCTACATACCACTTGTAGATCGCGTGCGGAAGCTTGCAAGGTGATGATGTAGTCGTACTCGACGTGATCCAAATCACCGATGACCAGCGCCAAACGGACGGCACCTCCGCGTTCAACACACATACGGAACAGCCACGTCTCCTCCTTCTTGATCCAGCAAGGAAGGGAGGAGAGGTTGAGGGAGATGGCACCAGCAGCAGCACGACGGCGTGGTGTTGATGGAGCTACCATACTCCAGCAGAGCTTCGCTAAGCACTATGGAGGTGGAGGAGGTGTTGGGGAGGGAGAAGGAGCCAACCAAAGGCCAGTGCGTTCAGGTATGAAGTCCCTCCTCTCCCCCACTATATATAGGGGTGCCAAGGGGGGGTGGCCGGCCCTAGGAGATCCAATCTCCTAGGGGGTGCGGCGGCCAAGGGGGGTTTTCCCTCCCCCCAAGGCACCTAGGAGGTGCCTTACCCTCCTAGGACTCTTGCCCCCTTAAACCCTAGGCGCATGGGCCTATGTGGGGCTGGTGCCCTTGGCCCATTAGGCCAAGGCGCACCCCCCTACAGCCCATGTGGCCCCCTGGGACAGGTGGACCCACCCGGTGGACCCCCGGGACCCTTCCGGTGGTCCCGGTACAATACCGATAACCCCGAAACTTGTCCCGATGCCCGAAACAGGACTTCCCATATATAAATCTTTACCTCCGGACCATTCCGGAACTCCTCGTGATGTCCGGGATCTCATCCGGGACTCCGAACAACATTCGGGTTACTGCATATACATATCCCTATAACCCTAGCGTAACTGAACCTTAAGTGTGTAGACCCTACGGGTTCGGGAGACATGCAGACATGACCGAGACTCTCTCAGTCAATAACCATCAGCGGGATCTGGATACCCATGATGGCTCCCACATGCTCCTCGATGTTGTCATCGGATGAACCACTATGTCGAGGATTCGATCAAACCCTGTATGCAATTCCCTTTGTCAATCGGTACGTTACTTGCCCGAGACTCGATCGTCGGTATCCCAATACCTTGTTCAGTCTCGTTACCGGCAAGTCACTTTACTCGTACCGTAATGCATGATCCCGTGTCCAACATCTTGGTCACATTGAGCTCAATATGATGATGCATTACCGAGTGGGCCCAGAGATACCTCTCCGTCATACGGAGTGACAAGTCCCAGTCTCGATCCGTGTCAACCCAACAGCTACTTTCGGAGATACCTGTAATGCACCTTTATAGTCACCCAGTTACGTTGTGACATTTGGTACACCCAAGGCACTCTTACGGCATCCGGGAGTTACACGATCTCATGGTCGAAGGAAGAGATACTTGACACTTGCAAAGCTCTAGCAAAACGAACTACACGATCTTTTATGCTATGCTTAGGATTGGGTCTTGTCCATCACATCATTCTCCTAATGATGTGATCCCGTTATCAACGACATCCAATGTCCATAGTCAGGAAACCATGACTATCTGTTGATCACAACGAGCTGGTCAACTAGAGGCTTACCAGGGACATTGTGTGGTCTAAGTATTCACACATGTATTACGATTTCCGGATAATACAGTTATAGCATGAATAAAAGACAATTATCATGAACAATGAAATATAATAATACTTTTATTATTGCCTCTAGGGCATATTTCCAACAACGTGATGATCGGACATGGCCTAGTCGACTCGGATCGTGTAACACTTAGATGACTAAAGGGATGTCTAATCTGAGTGGGAGTTCATAATTTGATTAGAACTTTATTATCATGAACTTAGTCTAAAACCTTTGCAAATATGTCTTGTAGATCACTGGCCAACGCTAATGTCAACATGAACTTCAACGCATTCCTAGAGAAAACCAAGCTGAAAGATGATGGCAGCAACTATACGGACTGGGTCCGGAACCTGAGGATCATCCTCATAGCTGCCAGGAAACAATACGTCCTAGAAGGACCGCTAGGTGACGCTCCCGTCCCAGAGAACCAAGACATTATGAATGCTTGGTAGTCTCGTGCTGATGATTACTCCCTCGTTCAGTGCGGCATGCTTTACAGCTTAGAACCGGGGCTCCAAAAGCATTTTGAGCATCACGGAGCATATGAGATGTTCGAAGAGCTGAAACTAGTTTTTCAAGCTCATGCCCGGGTCGAGAGATATGATGTCTCTGACAAGTTCTACAGTTGTAAGATGGAGGAAAACAGTTCTGTCAGTGAGCACATCCTGAAGATGTCTGGGTTGCACAACCGTATGACCCAGCTGAACATTAACCTCCCAGATGAGGCGGTCATTGACAGAATCCTCCAGTCGCTCCCACCAAGCTACAAGAGCTTTGTGATGAACTACAACATGCAGGGGATGGAAAAGACCATTCCTGAAGTGTTCTCGATGCTGAAGTCAGCAGAGGCTGAAATCAAGAAAGAACATCAAGTGTTGATGGTCAATAAGACCACTAAGTTCAAGAAGGGCAAGGGTAAGAAGAACTTCAAGAAGGACGGCAAGGAGGTTGCCGCGCCTGGTAAGCCAGTTACCGGGAAGAAGTCAAAGAATGGACCCAAGCCTGAGACTGAGTGCTTTTATTGCAAGGGGAAGGGTCACTGGAAGCGGAACTGCCCCAAATACTTAGCGGATAAGAAGGCCGGCAAAACCAAAGGTATATTTGATATACATGTAATTGATGTGTACCTTACCAGTACTCGTAGTAACTCCTGGGTATTTGATACCGGTGCCGTTGCTCATATTTGTAACTCACAGCAGGAGCTGCGGAATAAACGGAGACTGGCGAAGGACGAGGTGACGATGCGCGTCGGGAATGGTTCCAGAGTCGATGTGATCGCCGTCGGCACGCTGCCTCTACATTTACCTACGGGATTAGTTTTGAACCTTAATAATTGTTATTTAGTGCCAAGTTTGAGCATGAACATTGTATCTGGATCTCGTTTAATACGAGATGGCTACTCATTTAAGTCTGAGAATAATGGTTGTTCGATTTATATGAGAGATATGTTTTATGGTCATGCTCCGATGGTCAATGGTTTATTCTTAATGAATCTCGAGCGTAATATTACACATGTTCATAGTGTAGATGCCAAAAGATTTAAAGTTGATAATGATAGTCCCACATACTTGTGGCACTGCCGCCTTGGTCACATTGGTGTCAAGCGCATGAAGAAGCTCCATGCTGATGGACTTTTAGAGTCTCTTGATTATGAATCTTTTGACACGTGCGAACCATGCCTCTTGGGCAAAATGACCAAGACTCCGTTCTCCGGAACAATGGAGCGAGCAACCAACTTGTTGGAAATCATACATACCGATGTGTGCGGTCCAATGAGCGTTGAGGCTCGCGGAGGATATCGTTATGTTCTCACTCTCACTGATGACTTAAGTAGATATGGGTATGTCTACTTAATGAAACACAAGTCTGAGACCTTTGAAAAGTTCAAGGAATTTCAGAATGAGGTAGAGAATCAACGTGACCGAAAGATAAAATTCTTACGATCAGATTGTGGAGGAGAATACTTAAGTCACGAATTTGGTACACACTTAAGGAAATGTGGAATCGTTTCACAACTCACGCCGCCTGGAACACCTCATCGAAACGGTGTGTCCGAACGTCGTAATCGCACCCTATTGGATATGGTGCGGTCTATGATGTCTCTTACTGATTTACCGCTATCATTTTGGGGATACGCTCTAGAGACAGCTACATTCACTTTAAATAGGGCACCGTCTAAATCCGTTGAGATGACACCGTATGAATTATGGTTTGGAAAGAAACCTAAGCTGTCGTTTCTCAAAGTTTGGGGATGCGATGCTTATGTCAAGAAACTTCAACCTGAAAAGCTCGAACCCAAGTCGGAAAAATGCGTATTCATAGGATACCCTAAGGAAACTGTCGGGTATACCTTCTACTTAAGATCCGAAGGCAAGATCTTTGTTGCCAAGAACGGATGCATTCTGGAAAAAGAGTTTCTCTCGAAAGAAGTAAGTGGGAGGAAAGTAGAACTCGATGAAGTACTACCTCTTGAGCGGGATAGTGACGCAGCACAAGAAACCGTTCCTGTGATGCCCACACCAACTGAAGAGGAAAACCATGATAATGATCAAAGTACTTCGGATCAAGTTACTGCTGAACTTCGTAGGTCCACAAGGACACGTTCCGCACCAGAGTGGTACGGCAACCCTGTCCTGGAAATCATGTTGTTAGACAACAATGAACCTTCGAACTATGAAGAAGCGATGGCGGGCCCGGATTCCAACAAATGGCTTGAAGCCATGAAATCCGAGATAGAATCGATGTATGAAAACAAAGTATGGACTTTGACAGACTTGCCCGATGATCGGCGAGCGATAGAAAACAAATGGATTTTTAAGAAGAAGACGGACGCGGATGGTAATGTTACCATTTATAAGGCTCGACTTGTCGCTAAGGGTTATCGACAAGTTCAAGGGATTGACTACGACGAGACTTTCTCTCCCGTAGCGAAGCTGAAGTCCGTTCGAATCATGTTAGCAATTGCCGCATACTATGATTATGAGATATGGCAGATGGACGTCAAAACAGCATTCCTTAACGGGCATCTTAAGGAAGAACTGTATATGATGCAGCCGGAAGGTTTTGTCGATCCTCGGAACGCTAACAAAGTATGCAAGCTCCAGCGATCCATTTATGGACTGGTGCAAGCATCTCGGAGTTGGAACATTCGCTTTGATGAGATGATCAAAGCGTTTGGGTTTATGCAGACTTATGGAGAAGCCTGCGTTTACAAGAAAGCGAGTGGGAGCTCTGTAGCATTTCTCATATTATATGTAGATGACATACTCTTGATGGGAAATAATATAGAATTTCTGGACAGCATTAAGGCCTACTTGAATAAGTGTTTTTCAATGAAGGACCTTGGAGAAGCTGCTTATATATTAGGCATCAAGATCTATAGAGATAGATCGAGACGCCTCATAGGTCTTTCACAAAGCACATACCTTGATAAGATTTTGAAGAGGTTCAAAATGGATCAGTCCAAGAAGGGGTTCTTGCCTATGTTACAAGGTGTGAGACTGAGCTCGGCTCAGTCACCGACCACGACAAAAGATAAAGAAGAGATGAGTGTCATCCCCTATGCTTCAGCCATAGGATCTATTATGTATGCCATGCTGTGTACCAGACCCGATGTAAACCTTGCCGTAAGTTTGGTAGCAAGATACCAAAGTAATCCCGGCAAGGAACACTGGACAGCGGTCAAGAATATCCTGAAGTACCTGAAAAGGACGAAGGACATGTTTCTCGTTTATGGAGGAGACGAAGAGCTCGTCGTAAAGGGTTACGTCGACGCTAGCTTCGACTCAGATCTGGATGACTCTAAGTCACAAACCGGATACGTGTATATGTTGAATGGTGGAGCAGTAAGCTGGTGCAGCTGCAAGCAGAGCGTCATGGCGGGATCTACGTGTGAAGCGGAGTACATGGCAGCCTCGGAGGCAGCGCATGAAGCGATTTGGGTGAAGGAGTTCATCACCGACCTAGGAGTCATACCCAATGCGTCGGGGCCGATCAAACTCTTCTGTGAAAACACTGGAGCTATTGCCCTCGCCAAGGAGCCCAGGTTTCACAAGAAGACCAGGCACATCAAGCGTCGTTTCAACTCCATCCGTGAAAATGTTCAAGATGGAGACATAGAGATTTGCAAAGTGCACACGGATCTGAATATCGCAGATCCGCTGACTAAACCTCTCTCGCGTGCAAAACATGATCAACACCAGAACTCTATGGGTGTTCGATTCATCACAATGTAACTAGATTGGTGACTCTAGTGCAAGTGGGAGACTGTTGGAAATATGCCCTAGAGGCAATAATAAAAGTATTATTATATTTCAATGTTCATGATAAATGTCTTTTATTCATGCTATAACTGTATTATCCGGAAACCGTAATACACGTGTGAATACTTAGACCACAATATGTCCCTGGTGAGCCTCTAGTTGACTAGCTCGTTGTGATCAACAGATAGTCATGGTTTCCTGACTATGGACATTGGATGTCGTTGATAACGGGATCACATCATTAGGAAAATGATGTGATGGACAAGACCCAATCCTAAGCATAGCATAAAAGATCGTGTAGTTCGTTTTGCTAGAGCTTTGCAAGTGTCAAGTATCTCTTCCTTCGACCATGAGATCGTGTAGTTCGTTTTGCTAGAGCTTTGCAGGGTTTGATCGAATCCTCGACATCGTGGTTCATCCGATGACAACATCGAGGAGCATGTGGGAGCCATCATGGGTATCCAGATCCCGCTGTTGGTTATTGACCTGAGAGCGTCTAGGTCATGTCTGCATGTCTCCCGAACCCGTAGGGTCTACACACTTAAGGTTCGGTGACGCTAGGGTTATTAGGAAGACTAGTATGTGACTACCGAATGTTGTTCGGAGTCCCGGATGGGATCCTGGACGTCACGAGGAGCTCCGGAAGGGTCCGGAGGTAAAGATTTATATATGGGAAGTTGTCAAACGGACACCGGGAAGTTTCAGGGTCATACCGGTATTGTACCGGGGCCACCGGAAGGGTTCCGGGGGTCCACCGGGAGGGGCCACCCCTCCCGGGGGGCCACATGGGCTGCGTGGGGCAGGGAGCCAGCCCCTGGTGGGCTGGCCGCACCCCCTCCCTTGGGCCCTTGCGCCTAGGGTTGAGGGGGGAACCCTAGAGGGGGCGCCCCCTTGGCTTGGGGGGCAAGCCACCCTCTCCCCCTCTCCCCTTGGCCGCCGCACCCCCCTAGATGGGTTCTAGGGGGCCGGCCCCCTTCTCCTTTCCCCCTATAAATAGAGGGGTGAGGGGAGGGCAGCCGGACCACCCTCCAAGGCGCAGCCCTCCCCTCCCCAACACCTCTCCTCCTCCGTTGTGTGCTTGGCGAAGCCCTGTCGGAGTACTGCCTCTCCACCACCACCACGCCGTCGTGCTGCCGGTGGAGCTGTCTTCCTCAACCTCTCCTCCCCCCTTGCTGGATCAAGAAGGAGGAGACGTCTCCCGTCCCGTACGTGTGTTGAACGCGGAGGTGCTGTCCGTTCAGCACTTGGTCATCGGTGATTCGAATCACGTCGAGTACGACTACATCATCACCTTGCAAGCTTTCGCACGCGATCTACAAGTGGTATGTAGATACAAACTCTCTCCCTTGACTCGTTGCTTAGATGAACTCATAGATGGATCTTGGTGAAACCGTAGGAAAATTTTTAATTTTCTGCAACGTTCCCCAACAATATATTCCTTTGTTGTAGGGAAAATTTGGCTTTTCACAAAAACATATTAACCGTAGAGCCTCCACCAGCCAAATATGCATATAGTTATAGCTTTTACATGTTCATTGCTCTACAATATTATATTGACAGCATATTCCATGTGCTGACCCGTTTTCGGGATGCAACGTATTATGTTGCAGACTTTTCAAACAAAGAGTAAGGTGCACTAGGTCGTTGTCGTGCACTCAGCTATGCCATTGGAGTTGCTGGACCCGCTTTATCTTTCGAGCCTTCCGCTCTTATCGTATTTAGATGGCCTTAAGCCATATTTTTGTATTAAGTTTTCTCTTGAGACTATCGATGTAATAAGTGTGTGATTGGTACTCTGTTATAAATCCTTCGAAGTATTGTGTGTGTCAGCATTACCGATCCAGGGATGACACTTATGCACAGAGATTTGACTCTTTAAGGTCGGATCACTACATCATCAAATGACAACTCTTTGTCCATGGTCAGGAAACTTAACCATCGTGGATTAACGAGCTAGTCAAGTAGACGCATACTAGTGACACTCTCTTTGTCTATGTATTCACACATGTACTAAGTTTCCAGTTAATACAATTCTAGCATGAATAATAAACAGTTATCATGATATAAGGAAATATAAATAACAACTTTATTATTGCCTCTAGGGCATATTTCCTTCGGTCTCCCACTTGCACTAGAGTCAATAATCTAGATTACATTGTAATGATTCTAACACCCATGGAGTCTTGGTGCTGATCATGTTTTGCTCGTGAGAGAGGCTTCGTCAATGGGTCTCCAACATTCAGATCCGTATGTATCTTGAAAATCTCTATGTTTCCCTCCTTGACTTGATCACAGATGGAATTAAAGCGTCTCTTGATGTGCTTGGTTCTCTTGTGAAATCTGGATTCCTTTGCCAAGGCAATTGCATCAGTATTGTCACAAAAGATTTTCATTGGACCCGATGCACTAGGTATGACACCTAGATCGGATATGAACTCCTTCATCCAGACTCTTCATTTGCTGCTTTCGAAGCAGCTAAGTACTCCGATTCACATGTAGATCCCGCCACCATGCTCTGCTTGGAACCGCACCAACTGATAGCTCCTCCATTTAATAAAAATACGTTTCCGGTTTGTGACTTAGAGTCATCCGGATCAGTGTCAAAGCTTGCATCGACATAACTGTTTACGACGAGCTCTTCGTCACCTCCATAAACGAGAAACATATCCTTATTCCTTTTCAGGTATTTCAGGATGTTCTTGACCGCTGTCCAATGATCCACTCCTGGATTACTTTGGTACCTCCCTGCTAAACTAATAGTAAGGCACACATCTGGTCTGGTACACAGCATTGCATACATGATAGAACCTATGGCTGAAGCATATGGAATGACTTTCATTTTCTCTCTAGCTTCTGCAGTGGTCGGGCATTGAGTCTGACTCAACTTCACACATTGTAACACAGGCAAGAACCCTTTCTTTGCTTGATCCATTTTGAACTTCTTCAAAACTTTATCAAGGTATGTGCTTTGTGGAAGTCCAATTAAGCATATTGATCTATCTCTATAGATCTTGATGCCCAATATATAAGTAGCTTCACCGAGGTCTTCCATTGAAAAATTCTTATTCAAGTATCCTTTTGTGCTATTCAGAAATTCAGTATCATTTCCGATCAGCAATATGTCATCTACATATAATATCAGAAATGCTACAGAGCTCCCACTCACTTTCCTGTAAATACAGGCTTCTCCAAAAGTCTGTATAAAACCATATGCTTTGATCACACTATCAAAGCGTGATGAGGACATGACTACCTTGGATACGACCAAAAATATTGCATAAATGTATATTTGTGAGGTGATTTCTAATGCAAACTATGCAATAATTTATTTATGTCATCCAGGACAAAACTACTTCACAAACTTTTGTGCCATGTCTAATTGCATGTGTATGGGACATTTGTATAATCCACATATGAAGATAAGGGAAAAACAGAAGTTTAGGTGCTGTTCAAAAAGTTCTCTCACGTCACTTTTGGGCCAAGAGAAGATAGAGTCCAAGTCTCTCACGTTCTGGATTCAGATTCAGACTGCACAGACATACCTGACTCAAAATGCCAACAAGTTTTTCATAAAGACTCCAAATTGGGTGATTCGTTTTTTGTTTGAAAGTATATTTCGTGCTCTTTCCAACATAATTGGATTCACCTTCAAATTCGTCTGGAGCGCTGAGTTATGGACGAAACAATTTGACGTTGCAGCAGATTCCGAGTCAAACTGCAAGCCCAAAGGTGTTGCATCACCTTCACTTGGGTCCATGAGCCTTGTACGACCTAGGGTTAGTTTTAGGCTGCTTTGGGACGTCCTCCCACCTCCTTGGGCACCACCCCTTGCTCCTCTATAAGTATATCCATTTAGTAGCTTTTTCATTGGGATTTGTTCAGTTAAAAGTTAGCCAACACAACTTTGTGTACTTCGTTTGTGTCCAATGACCAGACCAAGACCATTTTCGGATCCCCACCATTATCAATACTTGATCCATATTCTCAATATTCAGATTGCTTTATCATATTCTTGCATGTTCTTCAATTGCTTGCAGGAATATACCTTCGTGGTCAGGCTCATCGTGCTTCGAGCATCATCCGTAACCTCGGGAGATTGGTTTAGCGATTGCTAAGGCGCAATGTCGTGCATGTTTGTAGTCGGATCGTCAAAGTCGTCTCCACGAAATTGATAGTTATCATCTCATCGAAAGATCGGGACACCCTCGCCTCTATCAAGTGGTATCAGTTTTTATGTTGCTCGGTGAGAATTTCTAGTTTTTCTGATATTAGATTTATTTTCTTACATATTGTCCAAGAAAACCAATTTTTTTAGATCTATTGATCCTTTGTCCAAGCCATTCTAAGCCTTTGCAATTTTCTTTTCATTGCTTGCATAGTTGAATTATCGGTTGCAGCGTCGTGTCGAGTTGCTGGTCTTAGTGTCTAGTTCGTTTAGAGTTTCGAGTTATGTTCACAATAGTCACGCCGCCGCTGCATCGTTATCCCTTCCATTGTCCACCACCCATCCATCAATTTCCACCACATGCTACCCACTATTCATTGCCATAATCATAGTTAAGATCGTTCACATCTTCGCTTGATCCAATCTGCATCTTATGTAGTTTGTTTTGGAAAGAGGGAGAGAGAAAAAAAGACAGAGAAAAAAAGAGAAAAAAGTAAAATAATGTCAGAGAAAAAAAAGAGAGAAAGAAAAAGAAGAGTGTGAGGAAAAATAGAGAGAAATAAAATAAAATTCGGGTCTATCTAGACTCAATCTCGTAGTTGAATTCGGATTGGAATCTGTTTTGTGCACTGTTCAGTAAAACAAGCATAACTTCCTCATACGAAGTCCGTTTTGGCCCCGCGAGTACTCAAATAAAAGCTAGCGACGAGCCTCATATAAATAGTTGCAGAAGCTTGTTCAATATTAGAAACCTCAAAATCGGCTTCTAAATAGGTCTTTTTGCCCTCCGAATTTTGCGACACAGCTTATTCCAATTTTTCAAGCCAGTTTTAGAATTTTTTTGACTCCTCATATCAAGTCGGAATTGAGTGATTCTTTTTGCGTTTGAAAGCTTGAGTCAGTGCCATTCTTGAGAAAAATTATTAGAAAATTGGCACAAACATTTTTATAGAAAAGTTGGAGAGAAAGTTGTTGTATATCCTGCTTGGCAGTTGTTTTTCATCATTATCTTTACTGTCGTTGTGATCTTTACTTATATATTGCTATCCAGAGATACTTAGTATCCTTCATTGATGCTAGTTGTGCTACGTCGTGACCTCATTAGTGTTCTAGGCTCGCGTCTCTAGTCCGGTCTAGCCTAGGACCAGCATAGTACCGTCATTGAGCGTTTATTCAACATTGCATCTCTGAATTGATTATTGCTAATCTTTTGCTATCATATATAGCCAACCCAGCTCCACATATTTCTACACCGTGTATACGTACGTTCCCCAGGCAATTGCTTTACACAATCTTCGGAGTTATTTGACACCGCTGGTTGCCTGTCACCACCTGTTGCATGGTAAGAACTTGTAAGATATTGATATTTGCTTTACTGTGAGCACATTATAACCACATCCTAGTAGTTCATAGGAACATTATTCTCGAATTTTGTTTCTTGTTTCTACTAATCATGACAGGTTCTGGAGATAAAAGTTCTTGGACGACGGAGACATATTCACCATCACGAGAGTTGGGACAACACACACAAGCATATGGTTAGGTTACCTCTTTACCATCATTTGAGGGTAGATTTAATCCTGCTATTTATCTAGCTTGGGTTGAAGTAGAACAAGTTTTTAGTCACCATGATTTTTCTGAACTTGAGAGAGTACGAGCTACCACTAGAGCATTTACTGGTTTTGCTTCTGTTTGGTGGAGTGTACATTGTAAGAAAAACATTGATAACCAACCCACAACTTGGAAAGTTTTGAAAGCTCTAATGAGACAACAATTTTTTCCTCCTTACTATCATCGTGAATTGCTTCGCAAATTGGAACAATTAAAACAAGGTAGTAACACTGTTCATGCTTACTACCAAGAGTTCAAATTTTATATGCATCATCGTGACATAGAAGAATCTGAGGATGATACAATGAATAGATTTTTTGGTGGTTTGAACTATGATATCCGTGCAAGATTTCAGTATATTCCTCGTTGCATTACTGGTATGTATGTTCGCGCTTGTACCTTTGAGAGACAGATACAGGAGGATGCATTGGGTCACTAGTAGAAAAAGGGGCTTTTGTCCCGGTTGGTAGGTCCTTTAGTGTTTTCGAACCGGGACTAAAGGGTCGGTACTAATGCCTCTCCCCTTTAGTCCCGGTTGGGACTAAAGGAAATTTTATGATTTTTTTTATTTTTTTTATTTTTTTTTATTTTCAAATTTCTGAATTATTTTAACCTCTAGTGTGTAATCACCACCCCTCATCACTGCTCAATTTATCCTCTAATCACCCATCATCATTCCAAATCATCTAACTTCCCGAACGGTCACCCATCCTCCCACTCCCCCAGCCTGAGCACGCTTAACTTTTGGGTTCTATTCTCTCTCGTTTCCAAGTCTGCACTTGTTGTTTTCCTGACAATAGTAAGATGTCAATCCTATTAACCTTCATGAATTTTGCTTGAGCATGAAGTGACACATTTCACAGTTTGAGTTTGAAACTATTGTTTTAAAAAACAATAATTATTTAGTAACACTAATATTTCTTGAATAATTAGTTTGACCATTGTTTGACCACAGTTTAACCATAGTTTGAACAGATTTGACCAAAATTCAAAATAACTGAAATAATTATTTAGTAACACTAATATTCTAGAATAATTAGTTTGACCATTGTTTGACGACAGTTTGACCACTGTTTGACCAGATTTGACTAGTAATTTTTTCGATTTTTTCCACTCTAGATCCTAAAAGGCCCGTAACTTTTTTTCTGTTAGGTTTTTGAGGATTTTGAAAATGTTTAACGGGGTTTCCCCGGTTAAATTCGGATGTAACTTTTCGAGTAGATGATTTTTCATATAAAAAACTTTTTAATCCGAGTTCGTATGCAAAAGTTATGCCCATTTTACAAATTCGAGAGAGATTTTGCAAATAAAGTCGAAATTCATATTTGTAAATTTTCCCAACAAGTAGACCACATATCACATGGGAAACTTATTTTATTTTATTTTTTTGACATTTCCATCATTTTCTTTTGTTTTTTCTAAAACTGAAAAGGCGATCCACGGGGGGGGGGGGGGAGTTTGAAAATGGGACCTTTAGTACCGGTTTGTGCCATGAACTGGTACTAATGCCTCAAAACCCATTAGTACCGGTTGGTGGCACCAACCGGTTCTAAAGGTCTAACCTTTAGTCCCGGTTGGTGCCACCAACCGGTACTAATGGGCATCGCACCCTTTAGTCCCGGTTCGTGGCATGAACTGGGACTAAAGGGCCCAGGTGAACCGGGACTAATGCCTTAGCCGCACGAACCAGGATAAATGCTCACATTAGTCCCGGTTCTTGACTGAACCGGGACTAATGGGCTGACCCGGCCTGGACTAAAGCCCTGTTTTCTACTAGTGGGTGACTACAACAACTACTATTCTAGTTCATGCTCACCACCACCGGTTGGTTCCTCCACCGTTGCACCTACTAGAGCAGCCCTGCCCCGAATTGTGAGCGCGACATCATCTCAAGAGTATGGTACATTGTCAACGTCCGTACCTACACCAGCTACGTCTTTGCGACAAGGCAACAGTAAAGGTATTGATGATATAACTTCACATGAGAATGATGCATGCCTAGTTAACTTGAATGCATCATGTGTTGAGTTACCTCTTGACTTGAGCACACCACCTATTTTAGAGAATCTTTTTACTGTCATGAATGCGTCATGTGATCAAACAACTAAAATACCAACAATTTTGAGTGCACCCGTTGAATTAACTGTTGATGCAAAAGAACCAATGTTTAATCATTTTGATATGACCTCTAATCTTGGTGATGATTCTGTGTCAAATGACTTATTGCATGTTTGCTTATTTAAGCATGTTGTAGCATGTAAATTTGATGCAAGTAAGGTTTATTCACCAATGTTGGGATGGTTTAATGATGAATGTTGTCAATCCTTTGATATGAATAAGAGCTTCACTTATATGTGCAAACTGAGTTGCAGTATTTTCATGTCTTCTACTTCTTGTGATAATATTTTGACTTCAGATTTTAAGAGCTATGGAAGTTACTCATGTATACATGTGTCATTTGTGCAAAAACCAAGGGAAGTAAAAATGGATGACATCTACATATACAACATGTACACCTTGTCTCTTTTGTTAGCCACATTTCAGATTAAGCAACGCTGAGGACGGCTTTGTTTTCAAGAAGGGGAGGATGATGAGGACATGACTACCTTGGATACGACCTAAAATATTGCATACATGTATATTTGTGAGGTGATTTCTAATGCAAACTATGCAATAATTTATTTATGTCATCCAGGACAAAAATACTTCACAAACTTTTGTGCCATGTCTAATTACAGGTGTATGGGACATTTGTACTATTCACATATGAAGATAAGGGAAAAAGAGAAGTTTAGGTGCTGTTAAAAAAGTCCTCTCACGTCACTTTTGGGCCAAGAGAAGATAGAGTCCAAGTCTCTCATGTTCTGGATTCAGATTCGGACTGCACAGACATACCTAACTCAAAATGCCAACAAGTTTTTCATATGGACTCCGAATTGGGTGATTCGTTTTTTGTTTGAAAGTAGATTTCATGCTCTTTCCAACACAATTGTATTCACCTTCAAATTCGTCAGGAGCGTTGAGTTATGTACGAAACAATCTGGCGTTGCGGCAGAATCCGAGTCAAACTACAAGCCCAAAGGTGTTGCATCACCTCCACTTGGGCCCATGAGCCTTGTACGACCTAGGGTTAGTTTTAGGCTGCCTTGGGACGTCCTCCCACCTCCTTGGCCACCACCCCTTGCTCCTATATAAGTATATCCATCTAGTAGCTTTTTCCTTGGGATTTGTTTAGTTAAAAGTTAGCCAACGCAACTTCATGTACTTTGTTTGTGTCCAACGACCAGACCAATACCATTTTCGGATCCCCACCATTATCAATACTTCATCCATATTTGCAATATTCAGATTGCTTTATCATATTCTTGCATGTTCTTCAATTGCTTGCAGGAATAGACCTTCGTGGTTAGGCTGATCGCGCTTCCGGCATCGTTAGTAACCTCGGGATATTGGTTTAGCGATTGCTAAGGTGCAACATCGTGCACATTTGTAGTCGGATCATCAAAGTCATCTCCACGAAATTGATAGTTATCATCTCATCCAAAGATTGGGACACCCTCGCCTCTATCAAGTGGTATCCGTTTTTAGGTTGCTCGGTGAGAATTTCCAATTTTTCCTATATTAGATTTATTTTCTTACCTATTGTCTGACGCAACTTCGTGTACTTCGTTTGTGTCCAACGACCAGACCAAGACCACTTTCAGATCTCCACCATCATCAATACTTCATCCATATTCGCAATATTCAGATTGCTTTATTATATTCTTGCATGTTCTTCGATTGCTTGCAGGAATAGACCTTCGTGGTCAGGCTGATCGTGCTTCTAGCATTGTCAGTAATTGTAACACCCCGGATGCAACTTTCCATATTTGTAACTCTGACTCCTGCCTTTTTTCGGAGATGCGATATGAGTTTCCCTTCGATTGTTGGGTTTTTGTCTTTTGTTTTGCATTTTGTTCATGTCATGCATTTCATATCATGTCATCATGTGCATCGCATTTGCATTCGTGTTCGTCTCATGCATCCGCGCATTTGCCGCATTGTCCGTTTCGCAACCTGACACTCCCTCATGCACCCGGCGCACCCCTCTTGTCTCTTTTCATGAGTGGGTGTTAAACGTTCTCGGAATGGGATGAGATTTGTCAAGTGGCCCTGGTACACCATCGGTAGACCGCCTATCAAATTTCGTTCCATTTGGAGACCGTTTGATGCTCCAACGGTTAACCGGGTAACCGCAAAGGTCTCTTGGGTGTTGCAGGTCTACACCTCACCAAAACAGCCCAATAACCCATCTAAACCAACTCCATGTCCTCCGTCGCCGGATCACGATCGTGTGGGCGAAAACTACACCTCATTTGGACACTCCAAACTCCCTCTACCTATATATATGTGCACCCCGTCCAAAATCGCAGTCTAAACCTAGATCCACTCCTCCTCCACGCGTCCGGACGCGTCTGCGCCATGCCGAACATGTCCACCGCCGCCCAGCCACATCGCCCGACCAATGGCAGTGCGCCAGATCACCTTCGCCACCACCCGCAACCACTGGGGAGTCGCCACGCGTCCCGAGCCAGCTCCCCGCCGCCGCGGCCTGTGGAGCCCGCGTGAGGCCCGCCCGGGCCCGAGGCATCCCTGCCGCCACACATATCTGCGCACCGCCCGTACCCTTGCGTCGCCACCACCGGTCCTCGCCGGTGTTGCCCAGCGCCGCCACCCGCCTCCAGCTCCGCCGCCACCGCGTGGATCGCCGCCGTCCGCCGCCTTCGCTCGCCGGAGCGCGCAACCACTGTCGACTCCTCGCCGCCCGTGTCGTTGCTTCCCCGCTGCCGCCCGTCGTCGGACATGGCCGGATCCGGCCACCTGCCGCCAGATCCGGGCTCCCCGCATCGCCTCCGACCGTCCTGTGCCCCGAGCTCACCGGAGCGGCGCCGGGATCCATCGCCGTCGTCCCAGTCTCGGTCGGGTGCGACCTTGCCCGCTCGTCCGCTCCTGGGCCCCGCCTCGGCCCAGAGCACGGCCGGCCCAGCTCCAGCTTCCCCGGTCCGACCTGCCTCCTCTCTGCGTCCGGCCCAAGTGGCCCATTGTGAGCACCCGACCAATCCCTGCCTGGGCGTGTTTTAGCTATTCTGTGCCCATGTATTTTTTTGGCTAAGTCTGGGAAACTTCATATCATGTGTGCATGTTCATCGCATCGTATCTCCGTGCTCGTTGATCCTAATCATGCATATGATATGTCGAATTGTTCATCTCGTTGAACTCTTTATGGTAGAAGCTTTTCCACGCATGTTACTATTGGTTATGATGCCATTTTCATTGATGCAAGAGTGCTATAAAATGTTAGCTGCTGGTACTTATCAGTTTATGAGGTTTTGTCATTTTTGTTGCATTTGATATGTGCATCATATGAGCATGAGGTCTACATGTATTTTGAACTACATCATGCCATCTTTACATAGGTGCTTGTATTGTACTTTTGTGATCTATGTGGTGACTAGCACAAGCATGCAAACTAGGCTCCGTGATGTTGTTGTTTTCAGGGACTTAGGATTTTGCTAAGTCTTTTCCTGTTGTTATTTTGATTCCATGTAAACTTGATGCTACATAGTGATCCATGCTTATTTTGAGATGCTTCAGTAAGGATGTCTTGAACATGTGGTTATGCTCTATCTATCCATGCCCCTGTTTGCAATTATGGAGTTGTCTAGCATGTCTTGTTCTTGCCCTACTTTTGCTATAAAATGTTCTTGGCAGAATGTTAACATGTTAATCAATTTTGCCATGGTTGTTGCTAGTTATACATGCATCCTATGAACTTGCTCTTGCCGTGGTTAGCTTCATGAACATGGCATCTTGCTGTTGGTATGCTTGTTTTGTCATGCAATGCTTTGTGGTGAGTGGTATGAGCTCGCAAAGTTGCCTTCATAAATCTGTTTATGCCATGCTCTGTTTTTCTGCTAAGTCTGAAACTGTTAATAAAACTTGCTATGTTTACATGGGTGCCATCATATCTTCTGTGCCTTTTTGGCTCATGTTCAGTAAGGGACTTTTGATCTATGCTTTTATTAGAATCGTGCCATGTCTTTGCTTGCTATGTTATGTTCCTGTAGCATGTTGTTTGTTTGCTCTAAACAATGATTCCTGATGTTGTTTTTGACATGTTAGTATTTTCACCAAGTCTGTGATGCTGATATCTTTTGCACTTTTGCCATGCTTGTTTGAACCTGTTCTAGTGTGATTTAGCCGTAGCTCAGTGCTCATGTTTTGTCAAGCATCTCTTGTAAATCACTTCCATATGCTTTGTTGCTATGTTGGAGTGCAGTAGCTTAGTTTCTTGTTGCATTCTAGCTGGCATCATGCAGTTAATCACAGTTTTGCATCATCCTTATATTGCTTGTCATTTGCAAACCGTGCATCCGTTTTTGGTGATCTTCATATCGATTTCGAACAAAATCACCCCATCTTTTCAGCGGCATACTTGGTTTGCCAAGTTGATGCCTTGATCATTCTTTTCCTTCCCGAGCTCGCATATGCATTGCATATCATATCTTGCATATCATGCCATGTATTGCATCATGTTGCTTGTGCATTGCACCATGATTGATTGTTGTTCCATTGCTTGTGTTCTTTCTTTGGGTAGAGCCGGGAGACGAGTACGTGATGAGGAACCTGTTGAGTACACTTTCGAGGATCCATCTTTCCTCAACTCTGAGAACTTTGCAGGCAAGATGACCATACCCTCGAAATCACTTCTATCTTTGCTTGCTAGTTGTTCGCTCTATCGCTATGTTGCGCTACCTACCACTTGTTATATCATGCTCCCATATTGCCATGTCAAGCCTCTAACCCACCTTTCCTAGCAAACCGTTGTTTGTCTATGTTACCGCTTTTGCTCAGCCCCTCTTATAGCGTTGCTAGTTGCAGGTGAAGCTGAAGTTTGTTCCATGTTGGAACATGGTTATGTTGGGATATCACAATATCTATTATTTAATTAATGCATCTATATACTTGGTAAAGGGTGGAAGGCTCGGCCTTATGCCTGGTGTTTTGTTCCACTCTTGCCGCCCTAGTTTCCGTCATACCGGTGTTATGTTCCTTGATTTTGCGTTCCTTACGCGGTTGGGTGTTATGGGAA
Source organism: Triticum aestivum (assembly GCF_018294505.1). Taxonomy (NCBI): domain Eukaryota; kingdom Viridiplantae; phylum Streptophyta; class Magnoliopsida; order Poales; family Poaceae; genus Triticum; species Triticum aestivum. The sequence continues at coordinate 216,433,487 of NC_057806.1, forward strand.
CCCCTTGACAGTTCGCTTTGAATAAAACTCCTCCAGCAAGGCCCAACCTTGGTTTTACCATTTGCCTCACCACCACCTATACCTTTCCTTTGGGAGTCACGCTCCTGAGGGTCATCTTTATTTTAACCCCCCGGGCTAGTGCTTCTCTAAGTGTTGGTACGAACTAGAGTCCTTTGCAGCGCCACCTCGGGGAAACTTGAGGGCTGGATTTAGTTGTATGGAGTGCTCATCCGGTGTTGCCCTGAGAACGAGATATGTGCAGCTCCTATCGGGATTGTCGGCACATCGGGCGGTCTTGCTGGTCTTGTTTTACCATTCTCGAAATGTCTTGTAACCGGGATTCCAAGACTTATCGGGTCTTCCCGGGAGAAGGAATATCCTTCGTTGACCGTGAGAGCTTGTGATGGGCTAAGTTGGGACACCCCTGCAGGGTATAAACTTTTGAGAGCCGTGCCCGCGGTTATGTGGCAGATGGGAATGTGTTAATATCTGGTTGTAGATAACTTGGCACTTAACTTAATTAAAATGCATCAACCGCGTGTGTAGCCGTGATGTCTCTTTTTGGCGGAGTCTGGGAAGTGAACACGGTTCTTGTGTTATGCTTGAACGTAAGTAGTTTCAGGATCACTTCTTGATCACTTCTAGCTTCACGACCATTGCTTTGCTTCTCTTCTCGCTCTTATTTGTGTATGTTAGCCACCATATATGCTTAGTGCTTGCTGCAGCTCCACCTCACTACCCCTTTCCTACCCATAAGCTTAAATAGTCTTGATCTCGCGGGTGTGAGATTGCTGAGTCCTCGTGACTCATAGATACTTCCAAATAGTTGCAGGTGCTAATGATACCAGTGCAGGAGACGCAACTGAGCTCAAGTGGGAGCTCGATGAAGATCTTGATCGATGTTTTATGTCTTTTCTGATTGATCAGTAGTGGAGCCCAGTTGGGACGATCGGGGATATAACATTTGGGGTTGTCTTCCTTTATTTTGGTTCCGTAGTCAGACCTTTGATTGTACCTTGGATGATGTATGGATTATTTATGTATTGGGTGAAGTGGCGATTGTAAGCCAACTCTTTATCCCTGTCTTATTCAGTACATGGGATGTGTGAAGATTACCCCTCTTGCGACAAGCCTACCATGCGGCTATGCCTCTAAGTCGTGCCCCGACATGTGGGAGATATAGCCGCATTGTGGGTGTTACAGTAACCTCGGGAGATTGGTTTAGCGATTGCTAAGGCGCAATGTCGTGCATGTTTGTAGTCGGATCTTCAAAGTTGTCTCCACCAAATCGATAGTGATCATCTCATCGAAATATCGGGACACCCTCATCTCTATCAAAGCGTATATTCCAACTCCGAGAGGCTCGCACCAGTCCATGAATGGATCGCTGGAGCTTGCACACTTTGTTAGCACCTTTTGGATCGACAAAACCTTCTGGTTGCATCATATACAACTCTTCTTTAAGATATCCATTAAGGAATGCAGTTTTGACATCCATTGGCCAAATGTCATAATCATAAAATGCGGCAATTGCTAACATGATTCGGATGGACTTAAGCATCGCTACGGGTGAGAAGGTCTCATCATAGTCAACTCCTTGAACTTGTCGAAAACCTTTTGCAACAAGTCGAGCTTTGTAGATAGTAACATTACCGCCAGCGTCAGTCTTCTTCTTGAAGATCCATTTATTCTCTATGGCTTGCCGATCATCGGGCAATTCAACCAAAGTCCACACTTTGTTCTCATACATGGATCCCATCTCAGATGTCATGGCCTTAAGCCATTTTTCGGAATCTGGGCTCATCATCCCTTCCTCATAGTTCGTAGGTTCGTCATGGTCAAGTAACATGACCTCCAGAACAGGATTACCATACCACTCTGGTGCAGATCTTACTCTGGTTGACCTACGAGATTCAGTAGTAACTTGATCAGAAGTTTCATGATCATCATCATTAGCTTCCTCACTTACTGGTGTAGGAATCACTGGAACTGATTTATGTGATGAACTACTTTCCAATAAGGGAGTAGGTATAATTACCTCGTCAAGTTCTACTTTCCTCCCACTCACTTATTTTGAGAGAAACTCCTTCTCTGGAAAGGATCCATTCTTAGCAACAAATATCTTGCCTTCGGATCTATGATAGAAGGTGTACCCAACAGTCTCTTTTGGGTATCCTGTGAAGACACATTTCTCCGATTTGGGTTCGAGCTTATCAGGTTGAAGCTTTTTCACATAAGCATCGCATCCCCAAACTTTAAGAAACAACAACTTGGGTTTCTTGCCAAACCAAAGTTCATAAGGTGTCATCTCAACAGATTTTGATGGTGCCCTATTTAACGTGAATGCAACCGTCTCTAAAGCAAAACTCCAAAATGATAGCGGTAAATCGGTAAGAGACATCATAGATTGCACCATATCTAATAAAGTGCGGTTATGACATTCGGGCACACCATTACGCCGTGGTGTTCCAGGTGGCATGAGTTGCGAAACTATTCCGCATTGTTTCAAATGAAGACCAAACTCATAACTCAAATATTCACCTCCATGACCAGATTGTAGAAACTTAATTTCTTGTTACGATGATTTTCCACTTCACTCTGAAATTCTTTGAACTTTTCAAATGTTTCAGACTTATGTTTCATCAAGTAGATATACCCATATCTTCTCAAATCATCTGTGAAGGTAAGAAAACAACGATACCCGCCGCGAGCATCAACACTCATCGGACCGCATACATCAATATGTATTATTTCCAACAAGTCTATTGCTCACTCCATTGTTCTAGAGAATGGAGTCTTAGTCATCTTGCCATGAGCCATGGTTCGCAAGCATCAAGTGATTCATAATTGTAACATCCCAAATTTTCAATTTGCAATGTTATACATAGGTCATTCATGCATATCATATTTTATTGCATTTTTTTCGCGATCCTCGAAAATCCTAAGCAACTCAAGCACCCACAGAGAGAGTTGGGGATTTCACATTCTTCATATTTGAATTTTATCAAATATTGAGGCAAGGATCATTTTGGTTTTAATAATTTTTCTCTCCGAAAATATTTCATTTTAAAATATATGAGAGGAGATAATATGACTTCTCCAAAAAATAAGTGAAATATTGGAGGAAAAATATTAAAATCAAATGATAAATTTTATCTGGATTGTATTGCAATTTTATTTGAATTAGGAAAAATATGCGTTTTTCAAAATTGCATTAGAGGCACAAATAAATGTTCACTTTGTCCGAAATATTATTAGAGGACCGTGAAAATTTATTTCAGGATTTTCGGGGTCCGTTTAGTATTTCTTTTATTTGTTTTTCCGCATCAAGTTAAAAAAAAGAGAGTACCGACCTAACGGGCCGTGCCCAACTAGGACACCGCCCGACTGGTTTTTTAAGGCGAGGCCCGAGGCCCGCGAAGCCGCCAGCCCCGCTCGCCGCCGCCAGCGCCTCCCGCCGTGATGCACCGCTTCCCAACACTGCCGATCCCGCCGCCGCCGACCCTGCCCGCCGTCGCCGGAGCCGCCACCGATCCCGCCGACACCGAGGTAGCCGCAAACTATAAGTACTTGATTTGGGGTACCGTTGTTTTTCTCGGGCAAACCGTTGTTTTTGTGAAAACCCTAGATCTAGTTTTTTTAAATAGACCGATTCGTTCGGTTTTCCATCGGTTTATTTATTTAGAGGACGTCTGTCCGTATGTTCGTTCTAACGAACATTGTTCGTCGGTTAGTCTGTCACACCCTGCATTTTGTAACATGTCATTTTCATTATTAAAACATGAAAAAATTGGACCAACAAAAACTTTTGCATTATTTGGCTTTTATTTTGGAGTTGGTTTTCTCTGAGTGATTTTTTTTCAAGTGCTCTTTAAAGTCAACTAATCCACCTTCTGTACTTCATATCCTTGCCCCAAACTTCTGCCCAATGATCATGCCATGTGTATAGTACAATATAGTATTTTCCTACAAAAATAATTTGGCCAAATAGTATTTTCAAATTTTAGTTTTCCAAAAACCCCTGAGTTGAGGTTTGCACTACAAGTACTTGATTTGGGGTATGAAAAATATTTCAAAGAGTATTTTTGAAACCTATTAGATATAGGATTCCCATAAACCACAAAAATATAATTTTAACAATTATTTTCCTATTTTATTTAAAAGCTTTTTCTTAAGGCCAAAAATGGTCTTTAATAGGGAAAAAATTATTTTAATGTTTCAAAAATATTTGAAAAAAATCAGGGAAACTCAGTGGACATATATTTTCCATATATAGGAGTTTCAACACATGGTCATGTTCAGAATATTGGACAAACCTCCCAAAACTATTTCTGCCCATTTCAAGGATTTGAAATATTTCTACAGAAAATATTTTCATAAAAATCCAAGGAAAATCCAGCAAGTCACAAATTCATATTGTGGTCACCTTGCAAATCCTCATCTCAATTAAGGTCAGTCTGGTTCACCAAAATGCACCAAAACCCTCTCTGACCAGAATCAAATTTGAACAACTTTGTACTACCAACTTTCTCTCCTTGACCACAACTTTTGTGATCATGTTAATATGAACAAATGAGGCCACTACACCAAGTGGTGTATCAAGGAGAAATGATTTGATCAAGTAGATCTGCACAAGTTCATTTCTGCTAATTTCTAGGGTTTACAAAAGTTGCATTGGCAACTTTGCCCAAATAAGCTCAAAATTGGTGGAAGACCCTAATTATATGTGTCATTCCACCCTGTGGAGTCTCATGGCAAACGTAAACCATCTACTTGCCCAAACCAGCATCAAACACCTTCTGCCACTTTATAAAAATTCCAATTTTGGCCTCTTCCACTAATCTCTGTAGGCTCAACTTTCTACCACGACCCCTCCTAGTTCCCCTCTAGCACCTGTGAGCTTTGCTGCCCGAGGAAGCAATGATGAAGGGGGGGGGAGAGCCCCATTTTTCTTGTCTGGACAGTGGATTCATCTCTCTCGCAGCCTCCCTCTCTCCTCTCAGCCTTTCAGAGCATCCAAGGCACTCCCCAGCTTTTGCCCATGCCCCCTTCAGCTGCCAGACGCAAGTGGACGCGCGCAGACGCGGGAAAGCCGTGGATGCCGGGCAAAGTCGCGCTCTGGAGCGCCTGGCAGGGCACCCGATCGTTGATGCCGCGCCTCCCGGCCACCTCGAGCCTCCCCCGCGCGCCAGTCGATGCCCCTCGACGTCTGCTCCATGCCAGCAGGCCGCCCACTTGCTCCCGCGCCTTCCTCTCTCTCCTGCTCGCGCCAGAACACCGCCCCGTTCGGCCAATACTCGAGCCGCTCCTATGGCCCGCCTGCAGCTCGCCCCGCTCCTCCTCTCTCTCCCTGGCACCCTAGACCACTCTCACGAACACCCCCAAGCCCTCCATTCCCTCTCTAATGGACACCCGAGCCGATCCAGTGGACACCCGTAGGCCGCGCCTACGGTGGACCTCGGCCAGCCTATAAAAGGCGACCCCGAGCCTCTCTATCACTCCCTGTCGCTCCCCCACACTCCTAATCCACCTCCTGCACCACCCATTTGTCCCCAGAGCCGCTCGAGCTCGAGATCGAGCTCGAGCTCCGCCGCCTCGGCTCGCCGGAGTTCGCGAGGTATAGGCCTCCCCCGCTCCTCCTCTGCCCCGATCTGGAGCCACCGCGCCCTACTGATCATTTCCCCCTTGTCTCCCTCTCTGTAGCTGCCGGAAACGGCCGGAGTCACTGCCTCCGAAGCTCCTCCGCCGCAGCTCCTCGTCGCCGGTGAACCAGGCACCCCCGTCTGCCAAGTCCACCACCCACCGACGTGCAGCAGCCCCCTGAAGCCATCCCCGCACTCGCGGGAGCTCACCGTGGCCTGCATCATTGCCGGTGAGCACCGCGACCCCCCTTTCCACAGGTTAGTGATGACAGGCGGGCCCCGCCTGTCATCCTCTCGCTCGTTCCCACGCCCCTCTCTCTCTATCCTGCGGGCCCCGGCTGTCAGGTTTGAAATGGGCGGGCGTGCGCGCTGCGCGCTGGCTCGGCTGGGTTGGCCCACTGGCTGGGCCTGCTGCCCCGTAGCTGTTCTGGCCCAGCAGGCATAGTGCCCTTTTTCTTTTTCTTTTCTGTGGCTTTTCCAAAAATTCCACAGAATTAATTATTTATCCAAATGCAATAATTCCAACTCCTAAATTCTTGTAATAATCCCACCTATTTATGGTGCAACTTTCATTCAAATCCAACAACCTTTTCTTCACTGTAAATATTGAAAGGTGATTTTAAGCATTTAAATAAACCTTTGAAAACCCATTTCTCCTATTCTGCTACTCCAAATCCAAAACTAGGAATTTCCCCTTCTTAGTTTTCAACCTACTATTTAATAAAAATGAGTTGACATTTTTCTGAGCACTTTGGTTTTTCTGTTTTATTATTGCCTTATTTTCTCGTTATTATTTTGCGACAATAGATTGCGTTCCTGACGAAGGAGTTGGACCAGAAGACTTTGAAGACCCAGAAGACTTTGTTGAGCCAGGCAAGCAGCCCTTTGACCATGCCTATGAAACCCTTTTTATGCATTTCATATAGCACTTTATTATTGTTGCATCGAAATCATGATGAGATGGTAGCCAATTTGGTGGGTTGCCTCCATTTCCTCCTTGTTGATACTTGCATTGTGCATGACCCTACCTTCTTATGAGGGTTATGCCGGTGGGAGTAGATAGGATGCTAAAGTAGTTGCTACGCAAAAAGGGACGGGAATGTGCATGGTGATGGAGTAGGGTATTTTCAAAAGACTTTTCAAAACCCCCTCGGGTGCCACTTAGGCCCGAGGGAGATAATGAGATGGGTAACCACTTGATGACGAAGAGGTATACCGAGGCAAGTGTCTGTGTTGTTTTCAAAAGCGGATTAGATTTAAGATTTGTCGACTGTCCCAACCTTACATGTGCAACCACTCTACCCTTGTATGGGAAAGGGCATTATTGATTACCTAGGCCGATACTAGATTGGAGCCCGCATTACTTGTGACGGGAGAGTTGTTGGTGCGCTCTCTCGGGACGGGGCCGTGCCAAGTAGGGCGGCCAAGAACATTTTTATGGGGCACCGGACACACCGTTGGTACCCCGTGCCAGTGGTATGTGATGAATATGGGAGCGAGGCTCCACCATTTTTAAAGTTGTGAAATGTTGGGCACGGGGGTTACTACCAATCGAGTGGACTCCATGTTAGTGTCGTCTAGGGAAAGATAGTGATCGGGTGCTTACCCCGGGTAGTTGAGGTACCACGGGTCATGGATGACACGGAAGTTCCCCGGATCTTGTGGGTAAAGTGTGCAACCTCTGCAGAGTGTAAAACTATTCGAATAGCCGTGTCCGCGGTCAAGGACAGTTGGGCGGTGCTGCTTAAACTACGTCCACATGTTTGCAAACCAGTGTGTGTGTTTGGATAAGTGGGAAGAACTACTTGAGTCAAGTCAAGGACTTGACATGATTGAGTTGGGTTGGTTCCCACTCTATTTATGTTGATATCTGTAACCTGTCCTCATGGTCACATGAGTTCTTCCGATGCACGTCTTACAAGTTGTTGAACATGTCATTGCACTCAAAACTAGCTTTCTGCAAAAATTTACCTATATCCTGCATTGTTGTATCTCGAACCAAAACATGGGTTGCTTGCGAGTACATTCAAAGTACTCATTGGCTTGCCACTGGTTATTTAATTGGCCAGGCATGGAAGAACAGGAGTTCGAAGAAGAGTTCTTTGAAGACGAACATGCGAACTAGGACGTTTCCCAGTCAGAATTCTTGTAGGGTTAAGGTAGATGGCATGGGTTCTACTTATTGACGAAGAATTCCGCTGCTTAAGTTTATTTGGTATTCAGCCCTTGTGGCTTTATCTATGTAAGACTAGACCAAAATGGTCATAATTTGTGTAAGACGATATGTATGGATGTAGGACTCTTGTTATTCAGCCTCTGTGTGTTCAGTGAGCATTTATCTCTGGGATCACTGTACACGTGCATTCGGTGATCACGACTTATGAGTCGGGGTCCCCACATAGTCGCAGACAGCGAACATTCGTTTGTTAGCCTGTTCGTCAGTTTTTCTTTTTCCAGGGTTTTTGCCGTGATTATTTCCGATCGCGATTTCTGCCCTAATCTTTGATCTAGTATATATTTTCACTCTTTTATCCAAATCAGGTGAGACAAGCGCCTAGATCTTCGTCTTGAAGCCCTCTTTCTGTTTAACCAACTTGAACAAGATTTTGGTACTCTAAAATTTGAATTTAGTCCATATTAGTAATCAGATCTTGTTTCTTTCGTAGTTTGTGTTTCATTGCTCCATTTGATTTGATTCTTTTTGCAAACCGGAGTTCTTCAGTTGAACTTTCTGGTTAGATCTTCTTATTTGAGTTTTCACCGTGCATCTTTGCTTGGTTGCTTATGTATGCTATTGTTTGTTTGCGATAGAACACTCGGAGTGCGAAGCGTGCTACTACGAGTCACTAGGTTTTGCAGATCGTCAGCAAGGCAAGTAACACATTGATCATTCTCTTTCATACCTAGTTTTTATGCATTAGTTACAATCCTCAAACATTGCATGATTAGGATGTGATTAACATGTGGGTATTGGGAAGTAGTTGATGAGGTAGAACCTATTACCTATTTCATTATCAAACCCTTGGGAGTTACTTCTACGTTATGCTTATATTGTTATGCTATGCTAGTAGACGTGGATTGGGTTTGAGTTGTGAGTTTGTTAATTAATGGTTCAATTCCAATGTGGCAACTTTAATACACATCTAGGTGGATTGTTGGTTTTGGGCACCTAGGGTTATACCAGTGTTGTCCTAGGAGATCTCGGGGTTATACCATGTGATCCTCCTATGGTCCGCCACCCAGGCTCAAAGGGATCATAAGATTATTCATGCTAGAAACTTACGTGTGCAGCCACAAGCTATTACAGGCTCTAGCATAGTTGAGTAGGTTGTATGACCTCTTCCAGTGGTAGGCTAGCAGATGTAGGGGAGGTAGGTTGGTACTGTCTACCCGGGGTTAGAGTTAATGCTTCTGAAAGACTGTGTCTCAGTCATCCGTTTCTCAAACACCATGTAGTGTGAGAAATCCAATGGAGGAGATCGAGTCTTGTGGGGAAAAGTGCACAAACCTCTGCAGAGTGTACAAAATAATCATGGTGAGCCGTGTCCCCGGTTATGGAAAACTTGAGTATCTGGTTCTTGGATTATCATATGTATCTCATCACTCAATATAATTAATTTGTTGGGTTGATAATTAATTTTAATTGGGATTGAGATGGGGTACCATTCTCAATGTTTCAACCATCATGATAGTTAAATAAAGTATATTCCTTTGTTGTAGGAAAAAATGGCTTTTCGCAAAAACATTATAACCATAGAGCCTCCACCAGCCAAATATGCACGTAGTGATAGCATTTACCTGTTCATTGCTCTACTGTGTTATATTGCCAGCATATTCCATGTGCTGACCCGTTTTCGGGCTGCAACATATCATGTTGCAGACTTTTCAGACGAGGAGTAAGATGCGGTAGGTCGTTCGTCATGCACTCAGCTATGCCGTTGGAGTTGATGGACTCACTTTATCTTCCAAACCTTCCGCTGTTATCTTATTTAGATGGCCTTAAGCCATACTTATTGTAATAAGTTCTCTTTTGAGACATTCAATGTAATAAGTGTGATTGCTACTCTGTTATAAATCCTTTGAGTACTGTCTGTGTCAGCATCACCGATCCAGGGATGACACTGAACACAGAGACTTGACCGACTGAGGTCGGGTCGCTACAATAATCAAGTGATTCCAAAAGTCCATCAGCATGGAGTTTCTTCATGCGCTTTACACCAATAAGACCTAAACGGCAGTGCCACAAATAAGTTGCACTATCATTATTAAACTTATATATTTTGGCTTCAATACTATGAACATGTGTATCACTACTATCAAGATTTAGTAAAAATAGACCACTCATCAAGGGTGCATGACCATAAAAGATATTACTCATATAAATAGAATAACCATTATTCTCTGATTTAAATGAATAACCGTCTCGCATCAAACAAGATCCAGATATAATGTTCATGCTCAAAGCTGGCACCAAATAACAATTATTTAGGTCTAAAACTAATCCCGAAGGTAGATGTAGAGGTAGCGTGCCGACGGGGATCACATCGACTTTGGAACCATTTCCCACGCGCATCGTCACCTTGTCCTTAGCCAAACTTCGCTTAATCCATAGCCCCTGCTTCGAGTTGCAAATCTTAGCAGCAGAACTAGTATAAAATACCCAGGCGCTACTGCGAGCATTAGTAAGGTACACATCAATAACATGTATATCAAATATACCTTTCACTTTGCCATCCTTCTTCTCCGCCAAATACTTGGGGCAGTTCCGCTTCCAGTGATCAATTCCTTTACAGTAGAAGCACTCAGTCTCAGGCTTAGGTCCAGACTTGGGCTTCTTCACTTGAGCAACAACTTGCTTGCCGTTCTTCTTGAAGTTCCCCTTCTTCCCTGTACCCTTTTTCTTGAAACTGGTGGTCTTGTTGACCATCAAAACTTGATGCTCCTTCTTGATTTCTACCTCCGCAGCCTTTAGCATTGTGAAGAGCTCGGGAATCGTCTTATCCATCCCTTGCATATTATAGTTCATCATGAAGCTCTTGTAGCTTGGTGGCAGTGATTGAAGAACTCTGTCAATGACACTATCATCAGGAAGATTAACTCCCAGCTGAGTCAAGTCGTTGTGATACCCAGACATTCTGAGTATATGTTCATTGACAGAACTATTCTCCTCCATTTTGCAGCTGTAGAACTTATTGCAGACATCATATCTCTCAATCCGAGCATTTGCTTGAAATATTAACTTCAACTCCTCGAACATCTCATATGCTCCATACCGTTCAAAACGTCATTGAAGTCCTGGTTCTAAGCCGTAAAGCATGGCTGTAACATCCCAAAATTCTAAATTTTGGAATGTTATAATAAATAGATAGATTTGATTGATTGTTTGATTGATTGACTGAAAGTGAGTGAATTCGAAACTCTTTGAAAGTTAAATGAGAGGGAAAAAAGGACTTTCCCAAACTTTCATATTTGCTTTCTGATCTCCATGAATTCAAATGCTTTTCAAACACAAAACCCTGGAGAGAAGATGACATGACTTCTTCCATTTATTTAAATGACAAGGGTGTTTGAAAAATATTTGAATTTCATTTGAAAATATTCCAATTCTGAAACTTTATGCGACTCAATGATTTTCACAAGAGAAGATAAAATGACTTCTTCAAATTATATGAAATATGAGTTGGGAGTTTCAAAGAATTAAATTCAAAGTTCTTTTGAATTTATTTTCAATTTGGAATGTTATACATTAGATAGTCATGCATATCTTATTTTCTTGCATTTTGGTCGATCCTAGAAATTTCACGCAACTCAAGGACCTTCGGAGAGAGTTGGAGATTTCGTTATTTTCATATTTGAGAGTTTTCTCGAATGTGAAAAGAGGATCGTTTGATTTATTTTATTTTATCTTCAATTATTTTTCCAATATCAAAATATAAGAGAGGGAATAATATGACTTTCCCAAAATTGAGGAAAAATGAAGATTTAATAAATAGATCAAATTTTTTATGCCGGAGTTTATTTGCATTTTATTTGGATAGGGAAAAATGCGCGTTTTCGAAAATTGCATTTTATGCCCGGAGAAAAGTTCATTTTGTTCGACTCATTTTTAGGAGTCGGGGAAAATTTACTTTAGAATTTTTGGAACTCGTTTAGTTCTCTTTTGTTTTTTTTTCTGCGCGCTGAACCATTTAGAAAAAAAGAGAGCTTCCAGCAGGCCAGCCGGGCCAAGGCCCAGGCCAGCAGCCGCTGCGCCCCAGCCTCCCAGCCCTTGCGCGCGCCAGGCGCCAGGCAGGCAGCGCCGCCGTCGTCGTTTGAGGCCGAGTCCCAGCGGGACTTAGGTCGGTAGCCCCCCCTTTCCTTGTTCCGTTTTCTTTTCTTTTTCCTTTTAGGACTCTTTTTCCTATTCCTAGTCTATTTCTTGTCCCCTACCCCAAGTCTCCTCACCCCTCCCCAATATAAATACCCCAACACCCCCCCTCTAAACACATCAAATCCCAAGCCTCTCTCCACCTCAAGCAGCAGCGCCGCCGCCGCCCTAGTGCCACGCCGTCGCCCCACACCCGCGCCGCCGCCCTTGTGCCCGCGCCGCCGCCGCACCTAGCCGCCGCCGCCGCCCTACGCCACGCCGCCGGAGCCCCTCGCCGGAGACGCCGCCGGAGGTTGCCCCGCGTCTCTTTTCCTCGGATCGTTTTCTTCTAATCGTTCCGATTCTTTTCTTCTCGTCCGATTCATTTTCTTTCCGGTTCTTTTCTAAACCGTTCTGGTTTTCTAGATCGGTTTTTCATTTCGGTTTTCTTCTCCGAAACCCTAGATCGGATTCGTTTTCTTTTCCGATTTAGTTGCCCTTGGACCGTTCGCCGGACCGTTCGTCCTAACGAACGTGATCACCAGATTCTTCTAGGTCAACGAACGTCCGTTCGTTTAACCGTTCTTCTTTTTCTTCTCGTCGGATTTATTCCGCGCTCGTGATCTCAGATCCGATCTTCGTTCTAGTTTATCTTTTCGCTCGTTTATCGGAATCAGGTGATTCAAGCGCCTGGAGTTTCGTTTCGAAACCGCCGTTCCGTCTAATCAACTTGAACAAGTTTTTGCCCCGGTAAAATTTGACCTATATTCAACTTGCTAGAACCGAGTTATTTTCTTCCGCCGTTTGTTTTCCGTCGTTTGTTCGGTTCGTTCTCTCTTTGCAACCGGAGTTCTTAAGTTGAACTATTTGGTTCGTTCTCTTGTTCGTGTTTTACCTGTGCATTAGATGAGTACTTATTGTGTGGTTACTATTGTTTGCTTACGATAGATTGACCGGAGTGTGATGAGTAGATCTATCAAGAGTTTTAAGTGCGAATCATCTTCATCTACATTGCAGGCAAGTTCACACTTTGATCATACCTTTTCTACAACCCATGTTTTATTGCATTAGATCAATCCTCACACATTGCATGATTAGGATCTAATTAAATTGTGGGATGGGAAGTAGATGAGGTAGTACCTATCACCTGTATTATTATGAAACCTTTGGGAGTTACTTCTATGTTGGCTTATTATGCCATGCTATGCTAGTAGACGTGGATTGGGTGAGTGATATCCATGACAGATGTGAGTTGGTAATTTTAATGGTTTATCTAAGGTGGCAACTTAAACACACATCTGGGTGGATTGAGGCACCTGATGTCTATCAGGACTTGCGTGTTTTTTTTGGACCGCCACCTAGGCTCAAAGGGATCATAAGATCTTTCATGCTAGAAACTTCCGTGTGCAGCCACATGCTACTATGGGCTCTGGCATAGTTGACTAAGTTGTGCGAACTCTTACGGGGTGGACTAGCAGATGTAGGGGTTATAGGTGGTACGATCTACCCCACATGTAAGGTGCTAGCGCTTCTGAAAGACTATGTCTCGGTCATCCGTATCTCAAACACCATGTAGTGCGAGAAACCAAACGGAGGCGATCGAGTCATGTGGGGAAAAGTGCGCAAACCTCTGCAGAGTGTACAAACTAATCATGATTAGCCGTGTCCCCGGTTATGGACAACTTGAGTATCTAGTACTTGAATATCCTGTGAATCTCAACATGTTACTTCTAATTAATGTTGTTGGGTTTTAATTACTTTAATTGGGATTGAGAATGCTGTCAACCATTCTCAATGTTTCACAACCACCATGAGAGTTAAATAAATTTATTCCTTTGTAGTAGGGAAAAATTGGCTTTACGCAAAAACCTTATAACCATAGAGCTTTTCCACCAGCCAAATATGCATGTAGTGATAGCCATTGTTCATCATTCTCTATGGTGTGAATTTGCTAGTACATTCAATGTACTGACCCTCTATGGCTGCAACGTCTCATGTTGCAGGAGTATCTTACGACGAGTAAGTGATACGTTAGGGTTACGATTTCTACACTCAACTTTGCCGTTGGTGTTGATGGGAAACCACAACCTTGTTGCTTCCGCTATATGGATTGAGGTAATAGTATTTACATTACTTTATACATGTGATTTACCTCTGTTATAAATCCTTTGAGTACTGTGTGTGTCAGCATACCGATCCAGGGATGACACATAAGCACAGAGACTTGATCCATTCGGGTCGGGTCGCTACAAGATGGTATCAGAGCACATGTTGACTGTAGGACGTGACCCTAGAAACCGGCAAGCCCATAGCAAAGATTTTTCTCTACAACTTTCCCTTTCAAAAAGACCTTTTATCTCTCTTCTCTTCTGAGCTTATTCAAAAATTCCCTTTTAGTGAGACCATGCCCCTTTTCCCTTTTGACCACACGAAGGATTCCACTGATGAGACCACTCCAAGAAGTATAGGATATCAGACAAGTAAGACCATTTGGAATGAAGAGGATTTTACCATACATTATGATAATGGAAACTACAGCTGTTGAGGACTCTGAAGACTAGGAGAATTGGAGGCTCTGAAGAATCCCCAGATTTGTATGACCTAGGACTGCTACCCTTATGGAACTTGGTAGACTATGGAAGTTGTCAATACCCAAGATCAAGGTGTATCGGAGAAAGACTGAAATAAGGAGCATGAGAACTCAAAGTTTTGTCAAGAAAACCCTAAGGTAGGAGATATCAACTACGGAATGATAGCTCATGGAAATGACAAGAGCAGAAACACAGCTATCCAAGAAGTTATCTCGCGCTGATGCTATTGTTACCATGCTGAGTTAAGGATGCATGTCATCAGAATGGATTTGATGGAAGAAGGCTGATGGAGCACCTATTAGTAAGATGAAGTTTTAACCTTAACCGGTGTATCACCAGGATCTGGAGTATTAGATCAAGAAGCTAAGATGGAGCCACAAGAAGCCGTATTTGAAAGGAAGCATTTCGTGAAAAACTTAGGTCCAAGAAGCTGAAGTAGCAAGCTAGAGGAGCAAAACTCGAGAAACCGGAGATTCGTCAGGAATTAGACCATGGTTCATGCCAAGGATGTTGAAACCTAGAAGTTTGGAATGCAACTCCAGAATATTAAAGGATGTCACGAGAGACTTCGCGTCAACAGAGATTGATCTGGTGAAAGAACTTGAGAAAGACAAGCATGATCTGAAGAAGCCGTTGGAGGCATGAGCAAAACTGGAAGAGTTTGGAGACGTTGAAGATTTATTGACCTTAGAAGACAAAACCCCTGTTACATACCTACGTTAGATGCGACGATTGTGAGCTGTCATTTGTTTGTTGTTTTTTTCGACAGCCACAACAAAAATCTGTCTTTCCAAAACTTTTGTTTGTATTGTGTGTCCCTCTCCCTCTCTCTTATCTCACCCCAAACCCATGGACCCAATAGATGATGAATGGAGATGAGCTTGTATTCTCTGGACCGATGAGTCAATTGGAGACAGACCGATGGATTCGGAACATGGAGGATCACATGGAGAATAACCCTATAGTTGGAAATGATATGACCCAGCATGCTCTTCAGTGCTTTGAAAGAGGTGTTGCTACTTGGTGGAGAATGTACCAAACCATCAATGGATGGAAAGGAGTAACCACTTGGAAAGAATTTAAGTTGACTCTGCCAAAGTCTCGGTTTGTGTCCCAGAAGTTGAAGCCTTATGGAAAGGATATGAAGAAACCTTGTGCATGCAAGATTTGTGGAGAAATAGGACACACCCATAAAGAACACAAGGATGCATGCCCTAATTGTGAAGGAAGTCACCCAGCTGAAGAATGCCCAACTAGGCAGATCACTTGTTTCTTGTGTGAAGGGACCACCCACTATCCTGCTCAGTGTCACATTTACCCCATGGTACAAAGAACCATCCAGCAGAAGAAAGAAGCAACGAGAGGAGCCCTTATGGAAAGTTTAGAAGAACCTGTGATGAAGGAAGATGTGGAGGACACACCCAAAGAGGAACCAATTAAACCCTACACCAAGTCTTGCTATTCATGTGGAGAAGAAGGACACATCTCCCAGAATTGTTTGAATGGGGATCTAGTAGAATTCCCGACAGAGGAAGTAGAATATGACCCACGGGAAATAGAAGACCTGATTAAACGGTAAGGTCCAGAAAGAGAAACCGATTGGATTCCAGGAAGGACCTAAGTCATATCACCTATTATAGGTGCAAGGAGTCAGGGCACTACCTCCACAGTTGCCCAAAAAGGAAGCCAAGAACCCAAGGAGGCTATATAATCACAAGAAAACCTCGAAACTTGTCAGAAGTAATATGTTTTAGTTGTAATAAAACAGGGCACTTTGCCAGAGATTGTCCGAAGGAGAAGGAGACTTGTGATAAGTAGTTGAGTTTGTACCAGAAGAAATATAGTCATAGTAGTGAGAACATTTTCCTTTATATTGAGGTGTTGAGTTGAGGCATGTAATGGAAAAACAGGAGATTGTAATAATTTGAAAATCAATAAAGTTAGCAGTGTTGGTACTGATTTGGATTTTATGAGTTACTCTATGAGGAAAGATGTTGACCATTTTCGAGGATATGAGAAATATGGTCTATAAAATATTGGAGCATTTTAAGGGTGGTAGTACCCTATAAGAACCGTTGACCCCTGGAAAAGATAAGCATACTCCACTGAGTGGATTTCGGACAAAATGAATACGAGTTTTGTCTCGATATGTGTGATACCCCAAGAGTATGTGGGATGAAGTTGGAGACCGTCAGTTGTTTGGACCAAATGTGATCAAGGGGTCAGAAGAGAATGTTAAGTCGATTCGAGATAGACTGAAGGTGGCTCAGTCCAGACAGAAGAGTTATGCAGACTCAAAAACTCAAGGAGGTAGTTTATGAAATTGGAGACAGAGCATGTCTTCGCGTGTCCCCTATGCGAGGAGTTAAATGGATTGGAGTTAAGGTAAAGTTAGCCCCGAGATTTGTAGGACCATACCGAGTTTTGGAGCGTATGAGAGAAGTGGCCTACAAGTTGGAGTTACTCGAAGGACTGTCAGGAGTTCAGGATGTGTTTCACGGTTCCCAGTTGAAGAAGTGCCATGAAGAGATGGCCAACATTCCCCTGTAAGGACGCTTGACCCTGGAAAGGATAATGATGTTCCAGAAGTGGAATATGGACTTCATAAGTATAAGTTTTTATCTCGGTATGAGGGATACCGCACGAGGATGAAGAGATGAAGTACTATTGGATATAAAGGAGGTATGATGTCGGAAATATGGATCAATGGAAATTCCATGATGAGTTTGAGTAATCACGTTTTAGTTTGGTAGAAGGAAGGAAGACAGTACAATTGGATGGATTTAAGGAAGTTGGAACAATGATCAGTTGCCCGATGATAAGTTCAAGGACTACAAGTTATGAGATGGGCCATAACCCACAGGCCCCAGGACCTGCCAAGAAGCAAGCACATTCTTGCTGAAGGAAAAACCCTGAAAGAAGTTACGATTTTATCGGCAGACGATTTTATAGGAGTTTACGCAAAACCTGAGAGTTGTGAAGGAACGATAGATGTTTGTCTGGCTTGCAGAATCCATGGAATTATCCGAACTTAGTTCATCGACAAGAGAAATTCTGCAATGCTTGTGAGGATGACCGAGTGTTAGAATGCGAGATTCGCTAAACCGTATACAAGGTAATGATTTGGGTGCGGG
Organism: Triticum aestivum; assembly: GCF_018294505.1. NCBI lineage: Eukaryota > Viridiplantae > Streptophyta > Magnoliopsida > Poales > Poaceae > Triticum > Triticum aestivum. The sequence goes on from NC_057806.1 coordinate 216,451,200, forward strand.
ATGGATTGATCACCATACCGACTTACTCTTATTATTCGCCTTGATATATGGGATGGTAAATCTGAGTGACTTACCTATAGTAGAGAGACGACGATGAAAACCTTGTTAAACCTTAAAATGGTATAAGTATTTTTTCCCTTGTACACGGCAGCTTTGCCAACCGTAGGTTATACGGTGAGGATCAACCCAGACCCATTTCTTGCAGAAGAAACCATACATTGTTGACCACCATGAGGTATCGATAGTTGTTTAGTTTTGGCGCCAGACCCGTCAGCTAAGAAGACCCAATCTCGGAATAACCTTACCAAGATGAAAGGACAAAAGAATTGAGAAAAAGGTTATGCCACTACCAAAAGAGCTCAGGGAAGGAATTTTCTCGAGGATCTGAGAAGACCGGCCCCGTCAAGAATAAGGATGGAGTATATGAGTATTGATGGGACCGTAACCATGTTTCTAAGGGTGGTAGCACCCCAGACCCCGGTGATGATTGATGGAATTTGAGGAGACCCCCAAACCCTAACCTTTTCTTGCTAGCCTCTCCGAATCTCGAGGACGAGATTCATTTTAAGGGTGGTAGGTTTGTAACTTCCAAAAATTCTAAATTTTGGAATGTTATAATAAATAGATAGATTTGATTGATTGTTTGATTGATTGACTGAAAGTGAGTGAATTCGAAACTCTTTGAAAGTTAAATGAGAGGGAAAAAAAGGACTTTCCCAAACTTTCATATTTTCTTTCTGATCTCCATGAATTCAAATGCTTTTCAAACACAAAACCCTGGAGAGAAGATGACATGACTTCTTCCATTTATTTAAATGACAAGGGTGTTTGAAAAATATTTGAATTTCATTTGAAAATATTCCAATTCTGAAACTTTATGCGACTCAATGATTTTCACGAGAGAAGATAAAATGACATCTTCAAATTATATGAAATATGAGTTGGGAGTTTCAAAGAATTAAATTCAAAGTTCTTTTGAATTTATTTTCAATTTGGAATGTTATACATTAGATAGTCATGCATATCTTATTTTCTTGCATTTTGGTCGATCCTAGAAATTTCACGCAAACTCAAGGACCTTCGGAGAGAGTTGGAGATTTCGTTATTTTCATATTTGAGAGTTTTCTCGAATGTGAAAAGAGGATCGTTTGATTTATTTTATTTTATCTTCAATTATTTTTCCGATATCAAAATATAAGAGAGGGAATAATATGACTTTCCCAAAATTGAGGAAAAATGAGGATTTAATAAATAGATCAAAATTTTTTTGCCGGAGTTTATTTGCATTTTTTTTGGATAGGGAAAAATGCGCGTTTTTGAAAATTGCATTTTAGGCCCGGAGAAAAGTTCATTTTGTTCGACTCATTTTTAGGAGTCGGGGAAAATTTACTTTTGAATTTTTGGAACTCGTTTAGTTCTCTTTTGTTTTTTTTTCTGCGCGCTGAACCATTTAAAAAAAAGAGAGATCTTCCAGCAGGCCAGCCGGGCCAAGGCCCAGGCCAGCCGCCGCTGCGCCCCAGCCTCCCAGCCCCTGCGCGCACCAGGCGCCAGGCAGGCAGCGCCGCCCCCGTCGTTTGAGGCCGAGTCCCAGCGGGACTTAGGTCGGTAGCCCCCCCTTTCCTTGTTCCGTTTTCTTTTCTTTTTCCTTTTAGGACTCCTTTTCCTATTCCTAGTCTATTTCTTGTCCCCTACCCCAAGTCTCCTCACCCCTCCCCAATATAAATACCCCAACACCCCCCCTCTAAACACATCAAATCCCAAGCCTCTCTCCACCTCAAGCAGCAGCGCCGCCGCCGCCCTAGTGCCGCGCCGCCGCCCCACACCCGTGCCGCCGCCCTTGTGCCCGCGCCGCCACCGCACCTAGCCGCCGCCGCCCTACGCCACGCCGCCGGAGCCCCTCGCCGGAGACGCCGCCGGAGGTTGCCCCGCGTCTCTTTTCCTCGGATCATTTTCTTCTAATTGTTCCGATTCTTTTCTTCTCGTCCGATTCGTTTTCTTTCCGGTTCTTTTCTAAACCGTTCCGGTTTTCTAGATCGGTTTTTCGTTTCAGTTTTCTTCTCCGAAACCCTAGATCGGATTCGTTTTCTTTTCCGATTTAGTTGCCCTTGGACCGTTCGCCGGACCGTTCGTCCTAACGAACGTGATCACCGGATTCTTCTAGGTCAACGAATGTCCGTTCATTTACCCGTTCTTCTTTTTCTTCTCGTCGGATTTATTCCGCGATCGTGATCTCAGATCCGATCTTCGTTCTAGTTTATCTTTTCGCTCGTTTATCGGAATCAGGTGATTCAAGCGCCTGGAGTTTCGTTTCGAAACCGCCGTTCCGTCTAATCAACTTGAACAAGTTTTTGCCCCGGTAAAATTTGACCTAGATTCAACTTGCTAGAACCGAGTTGTTTTCTTCCGCCGTTTGTTTTCCGTCGTTTGTTCGGTTCGTTCTCTCTTTGCAACCGGAGTTCTTAAGTAGAACTATCTGGTTCGTTCTCTTACTCAAGTTTTACCTGTGCATTAGATGAGTACTTATTGTGTGGTTACTATTGTTTACTTACGATAGATTGACCGGAGTGTGACGAGTAGATCTATCAAGAGTTTTAAGTGCGAATCATCTTCATCTACATTGCAGGCAAGTTCACACTTTGATCATACCTTTTCTACAACCCATGTTTTATTGCATTAGATCAATCCTCACACATTGCATGATTAGGATCTAATTAAATTGTGGGATGGGAAGTAGATGAGGTAGTACCTATTACCTGTATTATTATGAAACCTTTGGGAGTTACTTCTACGTTTGGCTTATTATGCCATGCTATGCTAGTAGACGTGGATTGGGTGAGTGATATCCATGACAGATGTGAGTTGATAATTTTAATGGTTTATCTAAGGTGGCAACTTAAACACACATCTGGGTGGATTGAGGCACCTGATGTCTATCAGGACTTGCCTGTTTTTTTTGGACCGCCACCCAGGCTCAAAGGGATCATAAGATCTTTCATGCTAGAAACTTCTGTGTGCAGCCACATGCTACTATGGGCTCTGGCATAGTTGACTAAGTTGTGCGAACTCTTACGGGGTGGACTAGCAGATGTAGGGGTTGTAGGTGGTACGGTCTACCCCACATGTAAGGTGCTAGCGCTTCTGAAAGACTATGTCTCGGTCATCCGTTTCTCAAACACCATGTAGTGCGAGAAACCAAACGGAGGCGATCGAGTCATGTGGGGAAAAGTGCGCAAACCTCTGCAGAGTGTACAAACTAATCATGATTAGCCGTGTCCCCGGTTATGGACAACTTGAGTATCTAGTACTTGAATATCCTGTGAATCTCAACATGTTACTTCTAATTAATGTTGTTGGGTTTTAATTACTTTAATTGGGATTGAGAATGCTGTCAACCATTCTCAATGTTTCACAACCACCATGAGAGTTAAATAAATTTATTCCTTTGTAGTGGGGAAAAATTGGCTTTACGCAAAAACCTTATAACCATAGAGCTTTTCCACCAGCCAAATATGCATGTAGTGATAGCCATTGTTCATCATTCTCTATGGTGTGAATTTGCCAGTACATTCAATGTACTGACCCGTTTCGGGCTGCAACGTCTCATGTTGCAGGAGTATCTTACGACGAGTAAGTGATACGTTAGGGTTATGATTTCTACACTCAACTTTGCTGTTGGTGTTGATGGGAAACCACAACCTTGTTGCTTCCGCTATATGGATTGAGGTAATAGTATTTACGTTACTTTATACATGTGATTTACCTCTATTATAAATCCTTCGAGTACTGTGTGTGTCAGCATACCGATCCAGGGATGACACATAAGCACAGAGACTTGATCCATTCGGGTCGGGTCGCTACAATGGCACACTGAACTATCGAGTAGTCATCATCTTTGCTCTACCAGGTGTTCATAACATTTGGCGTTGCTCCTGCAGCGGGTTTGTCACCTAGCGGTGCTTCCTGGACGTAATTCTTCTATGCAGCAATGAGGATAATCCTCAAGTTATGGACCTAGTCCGTGTAATTGCTACCATCATCTTTCAACTTAGCTTTCTCTAGGAATGCATTAAAATTCAATGGAACAACAACACAGGCCATCTATCTACAACAACATAGACATGCAAAAAAAACTATCAGGTACTAAGTTCATGATCAACTAAAGTTCAGTTAATAAAATTACTTAAGAACTCCCATTTAGATAGACATCCCTCTAATCATGTAAGTGATCACGCGATCCATATCAACTAAACCATGTCCGATCATCACGTGAGATGGATTAGTTTTCAATGGTGAACATCACTATGTTGATCATATCTATTATATGATTCACGCTCGACCTTTTGGTCTCAGTGTTCCGAGGAGATATCTGCATATGCTAGGCTCGTCAAGTTTAACCCGAGTATTCCGCGTGTGCAAAACTGGCTTGCACCCATTGTATGTGAATGTAGAGCTTATCACACCCAATCATCACGTGGTGTCTCGACACGACGAGCTGTAGCAACGGTGCATACTCAGGGAGAACACTTGTAACTTGAAATTTAGTGAGATATCATCTTATAATGCTACCGCCGAACTAAGCAAAATAAGATGCATGAAGGATAAACATCACACGAAATCAATATAAGTGATATGATATGGCCATCATCATCTTGTGCCTTCTCCATCTCCAAAGCACCATCATGATCACCATCATCACCGACTTGACACCTTGATCTCCATCGAAGCATCATTGTCGTCTCGCCAACTATTGCTTCTACGAGTATCGCTACCACTTAGTGATAAAGTAAAGTAATTACGTGGCGATTGCATTTCATACAATAAAGCGACAACCATATGGCTCCTGCCAGTTGCCGATAACTCTGTTACAAAACATGATCATCTCATACAATAAAATTTAGCATCATGGCTTGACCATATCACATCACAACATGCCCTGCAAAAGCAAGTTAGGCGTCCTCTACTTTGTTGTTGCAAGTTTTATGTGGCTGCTACGGGCTGAGCAAGAGCCGTTCTTACCTACGCATAAAAAACCACAATGCGGTATAGTGATTGCTTTTTGATCTTCAGAAAGAACCCTGTTCATTGAATCCAATTCAACTAAAGTTGGAGAAATTGACACCCACTAGCCACCTGTGTGCGAAGCACGTTCGTAGAACCAGTCTCGTGTAAGTGTACGTGTAATGTCGGTCGGAGCCGCTTCATCCAAAAATACAACTGAATCAAGAATCAACTAGTGACAGCAAGCAATATGCATATACCCACGCCCACAACTCCTTTGTGTTCTACTCGTGCATATAACATCTACGCATAGACATGGCTCGGAAGCCACTGTTGGGGAATGCAATAATTCAAAAAAAATCCTACGCACACGCAAGATCCATCATGGTGATGCATAGCAACGAGAGGGGAGAGTGTTGTCCATGTACCCTCGTAGACCGTAAGTGGAAGCGTTATGACAACGCGGTTGATGTAGTCGTACGTCTTCATGACCCGACCAATCCTAGCACCGAAGATATAGCACCTCCGCGATCTGCACATGTTCAGCTCGGTGATGTCCCACGAACTCTAGATCCAACTGAGTGCCGTGGGAGAGCTTCGTCAGCATGATGGTGTGATGATGGTGATGATGAAGTTACCGAAGTAGGGCTTCGCCTAAGCACTACAACGATATGACCAAGGTGGAAATCTATGGAGGGGGCACCACACATGGCTAAGAGATCAACTTGTGTGTCTATGGGGTGCCCCCTCCGCCGTCTATAAAGGAGTAGAGGAGGGGAGGGCCGGCCCTCTCTATGGCGCGCCCTAGGGGGAGTCCTGCTCCCACCGGGAGTAGGATTCCCCCCTTTCCCTAGTTGGAGTAGGAGAGAAGGAAGGGGGAGAGAGAAGTAAGGAAGGGGGGCACCCAATCCAGATTGGGCTAGGCGGGCGCGCCCTCCACCTTGGCCTTCCTCTCCTCTATTCCACTAAGGCCCAATAAGGCCCATATACTCCCCGGGGGGTTCCTGTAACCCCTCGGTACTCTGGTAAATGACTGAACTCACCCGGAACCATTCCGATGTCCAAACATAGGCTTCCAATATATCAATATTTATGTCTCGACCATTTCGAGACTCCTCGTCATGCTCGTGATCACATCCAGGACTCCAAACAAGCTTCGGTACATCAAAACACATAAACTCATAATACCGATCGTCACCAAACGTTAAGCGTGCGGACCCTACGGGTTCGAGAACTATGTAGACATGACCAAGGATCATCTCCATTCAATAACCAATAGCAGAACCTGGATGCTCATATTGGTTCCTACATATTCTACGAAGATCTTTATCGGTCAAACTGCATAATAAGATACATTGTTCCCTTTGTCATCGGTATGTTACTTGCGCGAGATTCGATCGTCGGTATCACAATACCTAGTTCAATATCGTTACTGGCAAGTCCCTTTACTAGTTTCGTAATGCAACATCCCGTAACTAACTCATTAGTCAAATTGCTTGCAAGGCTTATAGTGATGTGCATTACCGAGAGGGCCCAGATATACCTCTCCGATACATGGAGTGACAAATGCTAATATCGATCTGTGCCAACTCAACAAACACCATTGGAGACACCTATAGAGCATCTTTATAGTCACCCAGTTATGTTGTGACGTTCGATAGCACACTAAGTGTTCCTCCGGTATTCGGGAGTTGCATAACCTCATAGTCATAGGAACATGTATAAGTTATGGAGAAATCAATAGCAATAAACTAAATGATCAAAATGCTAAGCTAACGGATGGGTAAAGTCAATCACATCATTCTATAATGATGTGATCCTGTTCACCAAATGACAACTCTTTGTCCATGGCCAGGAAACTTAACCATCTTTGATTAACGAGCTAGTCAAGTAGAGGCATACTAGTGACACTCTGTTTGTCTATGTATTAACACATGTACTAAGTTTCCAATTAATACAATTCTAGCATGAATAATAAACATTTATCATGATATAAGGAAATGTAAATAACAACTTTATTATTGCCTCTAGGGCATATTTCCTTCACTTGGCTCCACTCTCAAGGGATCCCAGGACTCCCGAGCTTGAAAGGCTTCTTGCCAAAGACCCTTATGAGGTTCTGGTTAAGATGATGGAGCAGGAAAGGAGGAACAGAATGAAGAGTCTGTCCATCTGAGAAGATACCCTAGATGCAACGGCGGAAAGCCGTTATAGCTCTCCTTCCGAGTCCCTTATTGCCCGGAAGAAGGAAATGAAGAACATGACAAAGATCCCTGTCTTCTGAGAATGTACCTCAGGCGTGGCATCAGGGTGTCACCAAAGCCCTCCATTCAGGCCGGGCACCGGCAGGGAAGAGGAAATAAGAACAAGACAAAGAACCTAGTCCTTCAAGAAGGCCCCTCTGACACAACATCAGAAACTCATCCCACCTCTCCGTTTGGGTTAGGTGCCGCCCAGGGAAAGGAAAGGAAGAACAGGACAAAGAACCAAAGCTCTTCTAATGATGTCGACTTGGAAGGAGGAGATGAAAAGATCGAGGCCAACTCTTCTGGAAGCTAGAAGAGGCTGGCATCCTAGGAGGTGCATGTTGCTTCGACAAGCCATACATCGATGCTTATAGAGGTGATTAGTTCGGGCTCATCCGGGTGCATTCACCTGCGTTGAGAATATTTGGATGATAAAAGGTATACCCTCATTCAAGCATTATTTCCCTAAGAGGTATTCAGGCATTTGGTTTTTATTTTCACTTTGTATTTCATGCAGCCATCAACCTGTGGGGGATGACACCGACATCGGAGCTCCGCCGGCATCACTGGGTCGGAGTTCTTCGGAGGCAACCACCAATCTTCCCTCTGCCCATGAGGGAATGGGCGATGACCCAAAAGTATAGGGGATCAATCGTAGTCCTTTCGACAAGTAAGAGTGCCGAACCCAACGAGGAGCAGAAGGAAATGACAAGCGGTTTTCAACAAGGTATTCTCTGCAAGCACTGAAATTATCGGTAACAGATAGTTTGATTGATAGAGGCGAAGGTGTCCCGATGTTTCAATGAGATGGTGGCTATCATTTTATATGGGAGTCGACCTTGACGATCCGACTACGAACGTGCGAGACGTCGCGCCTTAGCAATCGTTAAACCAACTTCTGAGGGGTTATTGACCACGCCGGAGCACGATCAACCTGACCACGAGGGTCTGTTTCCTGCGAGCAAACGAAGAACAAGCAAGAAACTAAGATTGCAATATGGATATTGCGAATATAAGAGGAAAGCTTTAGTAATGAAGATGGGGTTCTGTGACGCCTTTTGTCTGGTTGTTGAACCCAAACGAAGTACGCGAAGTTGCAGCTATGGCAAACTTTTAATCTAAACAAAACCCAAAGTCTAAACGATTCCCTAAGAGTGTATATATGGAGGAAGAGGGGGGGGGATTTCATGGCCCTTGGAGGAGGGATCCGAAACCAACCCTAACTCTTGTTTCCCCACACATACGAACTCTAAAAACAACCTATGTTCAAGTATTTCGAAATTACATGGGCCTGGTCCAATAATAAGGTGACGCAGCACCTAGAATAGCCTCTGGATAAAAATTATGAAGTGGCATCTTGTATATTTCATCCAAGGCTTCGTGCACTCATTATGGTGGCTTCAAAGTCCTAAAATCATCAGTTGAAACTCCGTTCTTGTTTCCCATGTGCATGCCATCAACTCCATGCTTGTTCTTGCTCCAATGTCCATCCTTCTCCAAGCTAGGCCCTTCATTTGTAAGCAAAACAAATGTATCCAATTTAGGTAGCATCATATTCTCATGAACATTAGAATCATTACCAAGAAACGAAAGTACCTGGTAATTTAAATGTGCGTGCGCGATCTCTAGTAATCGGTCCAGTATGTATAGTAGCAGGGGCTGTGGGTGTAACAATGGTATTGATTTCCTCCTCATCCTCCCCTTCTTGAAATGAAGTCGTCCTCGATGGAAGCTCATCTTCCTCACCCAAATAAGGCTTCAACTGCAATGTTAAAAGTGGGACTAACCCCAAAATCTACAGGTAGCTCAAGTATTATCATTTATTTTCTCTAACACCTTAAAATGACCATCAGCACGTGGCATTAGCTTTGTTTTGCGGAAATCAGGGAATCTATCCTTACGCAAATGTAACCAAACAAGATCTCCAGTTGCAAACACAACATGTTTTCTACCCTTATCTCTAGCAAGTTTATATTTAGCATTCATACGCTCAATTTTTCCTTAGTTAACTCATGCATTTTTAAGATCAATTTTGCAGGTTGTTTAGCATCAAAATTAACCTTCTCCGAAGATGGAAGAGGCAACAAATCAATAGGTGCACGAGGTAGGAAACCATACACAATTTCAAAAGGTCACATCTTAGTAGTAGAATGCAACGAACGATTATAAGCAAATTCAATACGAGGCAAGCATTCTTCCCACATTTTCTTATTATTCTTCAAAACCGCCCTAAGCATAGTAGACAATGTTCTATTGACTACTTCAGTTTGTCCATCAGTTTGGGGGTGACAAGTGGTACTAAAAAGAAGTTTAGTCCCCAACATAGCCCATAAACATCTCCAAAAGTGGCTACGAAATTTAGTATCACGATCTGAAACAATAGTATTTGGCACACCATGCAAGCAAATAATTTCACGAAAGAACATATCAACAACATTAACAACATCATTGCTTTTAGGACATGGTATAGAGTGTTCCATTTTCGAGAACATATCCATGGCAAAAAATATGCTATCCCTCCCCTTCTTTGTTCAAGGTAAACCTAAAACAAAGTCCATAGATATATCCTCCCAAGGAACACTAGGTACAAGCAAAGGCATATATAAACCATGAGGATTGAGTCATGACTTAGCTTTTTGACATGTAGTGCAACAAGCAACAAAACGCTCAACATCTCGTCTCATCTTTGGCCAAAAGAAATGTGTAGCAAGTATATCCTCTGTCTTCTTCACACCAAAGTGCCCCATTAATCCTCCTCCATGCGCCTCCTGCAACAAAAAAAGACGAACGGAGCTAGCTGGAATGCATAGCTTGTTAGCACAAAACACAAATCCATCGTTAATGACGAACTTGTTCCATGTTCTATCTTCTTTACAATTCTGCAATACATCTTTAAATTCAGCATCATGCACATATTGATCTTTGATGGTCTCCAAACCAAATATTTTAAAGTCAAGTTGTGAAAGCATAGTATAACAACGAGACAATGGATTAGCAATAACATTTTCTTTACCCTTCTTGTGTTTAATGATAGAAGGGAAAGTCTCAATGAATTCAACCCATTTAGCATGTCTATGGTTTAGTTTTTCTTGACTTCTAATATGTTTCAAAGATTCATGATCAGAATATATAACAAACTCTTTGGGCCATAAATAATGTTGCCATGTTTCTATGGTCCGAACAAGAGCATATAATTCTTTATCATAAGTAGAATAGTTCAGACTAGGCCCACACAATTTTTCAGGAAAGTATGCAACATGTTTGCCATCTTGTAATAACACACCTCCTAATCCAATTCCACTAGCATCACATTCAAGCTCGAAAGTATTATTAAAATCAAGAAGTTGGAGTAAAGGGCATGTGTCAACTTATCTTTCAATACCGTGAAGGCTTCTTCCTATGCGGGACCCCAAACAAAAGGCACATCCTTCTTTGTAAGCTCATTGAGAGGTGCATCAATGGTGCTAAAATCTCTCACAAAATGCCTATAGAAACCAGTGAGTCCAAGAAAACTCCTACTTGTGTGACCGTTTTGGGCTGCGGCCAACTCTCAATAGCTTCAATCTTGGCTCTATCAACTTCAATTCCCTATGGAGTAACAACATAGCCAAGAAAAGATACTCGGTCGGTGCAAAAGGTGCACTTCGCAAGGTTACCAAACAAACGTGCATCACAAAGAGCAATGAAAACAACACGTAAAATGTTCCAAATGTTCTTCCAAAGATTTGATATAAATCAGTATATCATCAAAACAGACTACCACAAATCGTCCAATGAAAACACGTAAAACTTCGTTCATTAGTATCATGAAAGTACTAGGTGCATTAGTTAACCCAAAAGGCATGACTAACCTCTCATATAAACCAAACTTAGTTTTAAATGTTGTTTTCCATTCATCTCCCAATTTCATACGAATTTGATGGTATCCACTATGCAAATCAACTTTGGAGAATATTGTAGAGCCACTCAAATCATCAAGCATTTCATCTAGCCTAGGAATAGGATGACGATAAAGAATAGTAATATTATTAATGCCTCTACAATCAACACACATACACGATGTACCATCCTTTTTAGGCACTAGTATAATAGGAACAACACAAGGACTAAGAGATTCGCGTATATAACCTTTGTTGAGCAACTCCTGTACTTGATGCATAATCTCCTTCGTCTCCTCTGGATTGGTACGGTATGGTGCACGGTTGGGTAGCGATGCACCGGGAATTAAGTCAATTTGATGCTCAATCCCTCGAATAGGCGGTAATCCCGGTGGCACGTCTTGTGGAAAGACGTCAGCGAACTCTTGCAAAATGTTAGTGATAGCAGGGGGCAAAGAGGAAGGCATGTCCTCGAATGAAAATAATGCCTCTTTGCACACAAAATCATAGAAAACAAATTTGCTGAAATCTAGCTCATCAATATCAGATTTTGTCGCAAGTAAACATGCACTTTTCAATTTAATTTCAGAAGCAACACTAGATGGTTTATTATTAGGTTTCATTTGTTGCTCAAATTCTTTTGCCACAATCTGATTTTCAATCTTATTTTTCTCCTATTTTTCTTTATTAGCTCTATTTATATCTTCTTTCAAAATGAAATCAGGAGTCATAGGAAGCAAAGTAATATTTGTATCCTTATGAACAAGAGTATACTAATTGTTTCTACCATGGTGACATAATTTTTATCAAATTGCCATGGTCTACCATGTAATAAGGAACATGCTTGCATGGGTACCACATCACAATCAACATAATCAACATATGTAGAGATACTAAAATGCACACGAACAGTACGTGTTACCTTAACCTTACCGCGGTTTTTGAACCATTGGATGTAGTAAGGATGTGGATGTGGTCTTGTGGTGAGAGATAACTTCTCCACCATCTCCATGCTAGCCAAGTTGTTACAGCTCCCTCCATCTATGATGACGCGAATAGAACGTTCCTTCACAACGCCCTTTGTATGGAACAAATTATGCCTCTGATTTTGCTCAGCTTGTGTAACCTGCACACTCAAAACACGTTGAGCAACTAAACATTCATAACTGTCAGCATCTTCAGCATCCATGTATTGTGCCTCATGATCAGAATCATCTCCACCGTGTTCTTCACTTGTAATAAGAGCCAAAGTCTCCTCATCATAGTCACTAGCGGATTCATACCCACCATCCTCAGTAACAATCATCACACGTTTAGATGGGCATTATCTCGCATAATGACCTCCACCCTTGCAAAGATGACAAATACTATCATGTGTTTGCCCTATTGATGTCATGGATGAAGAAGAGCTTTGTGCAGGTCCAGAAGATGTGCTCTTGGCAGATAGTGGTGGTTGTGCATGCTTTCTTGTATCACGGTTGGAGGTGGCAGATGACGGAGGCATTGGTGTAGCAGAATGTGTGGAAGTAGAGGATGCACGCGGTGTCCATGATGAAGGTCGACCTGCAGAAAAGTTAGTTCACGCCAATGCATGTCGATCCTGCACTTCACATTCAGCTTTGCAAGCAAGTGATATTATTATATTCCTTATACTCTAGAATGGTCCGAGTCTCTTTATTTAATCCACCCATAAAATGTGCAAGCATAGCTTCATTATCCTCAACAATACCACATCTAATCATACCAGTTTGTAATTCCCGATAATATTCTTCTACAAATTTTTTCCTTGTCTCAAATGTTGCAATTTTTGAAGCAATTCATGTTGATAGTATGGTGGAACCCAGCGAGTACGCATAGCAATTTTCAAAGCAGCCCAAGTAGCTGGAATAGGATATAATATACAATGTTCAGACCACCAAACACATGCAAAAGTAGCGAAAGCACAAACAACAGCAGGAACCCATTGCTCCTCAGGATATTGTAAACATGTAAAACATTGTTCAGTTTCTAACTCCCAAGTAAGATATATATCAGGAACATATCTACCCTCAAATGGTGGAATATTCCATTTTAGTTCAGGAAGATGATCATGATCCCGTACCTCAGGTGGTGGTGCAGCCCTACCGTTGCGATGATATGCATGAGGACGACCTGGTGGTGGTGGTGCTGGTGGTTGCACATAGTTTTGATTTTGATCAACCTCATCCTTGTAATGGTCCTCCACCTCTGCAGTAGCAACAGGAGCTACAAAAGCATCAACAGCGGCACCAGAATTTTGACCAGGCTCAAGGGGAACGCGCAGTGCTCGTCCCACTTTATTTGGAAGGCGACATTGTTGTTGTTGTTGTTGTTGTTGTTGTTGTTGCTGTTGTTGTTGTTGTTGTTGCTGCTATTGTTGTTGCTGCTGTTGTTGTTGTTGTTGTTGTTGTTGCTGTTGTTGTTATTGTTGTTGTTGTTGTTGTTGTAGTTGTTGTTGTTGTTGTTGTTGTTGTTGTTGTGAGACAAGTGCAGCCGGCGGTGGTGGTGGAAAACGCGAAAGCAATTCAATAAACTTGTTATTGAGCTTTGTTTCGAACATCTTCTCCATGGCCTCTTCAAATCTGTTTAGCACATCTTGCACTTGTCCACTCATCATTTGTTGAAACTTATGATGAAGCTCCTTGTTCGCCAAGTTCTCCCGGTCAATCTCGTCGGCTTGTGATCCTGCCATGATTAGCAGCAATAGAAACACACAAGAATATGATCATATAGACTACTAACTAGTGGTGGTGGATGTCACCTATCCGTCAAGCAAATCTCAAATTATTACCAGTTCTTACCCAATAGCAGGCAGCGATCGGCAACCGCTGTAGTCAAAACTCTCAAAGCTTGGATAGAGCGATTACCAGGGAGAGTCAAACGCACGACGTAGATTTATGTGGAGCTAGGAAGGCTTATAATATGGTAGCAAAAAGATTAGAAATAATCAATTCAGAGATGCAAAGTTGAATAAACGCTCAACGACGGTACTGTGTTGGTCCTAGGCTAGACCGTGCTAGAGATGCGAGCCTAGAACACTAACAAAATCACGGCGCTGCACGTAAACAAGGGAAAAGCACTCTCTAGAAAAAAATCACGCTATTTTTTTATGCTCCTCTTTTTTTTTGCGAAAAATCACTATAATGGCGAGTGTCTCAAAACTCTTCCCAAGTCAAAATGACAGGATGGGCACGAATTTTTTTGACCATTTTTTTTAGGAAATCAGGGCAGCAATGACAAAAAAGTGGGAAAAAAATCACTATGATGGCGAGTGTCTCAAAAGACTCAGAAAAGCCTAAAAATAGGATAGGGAGAAAATATTTTCGGTCACCGAAATTTTGGCCTAAAAACTGCCCGGGGGTCTCTAGACTCTTTTTTTCTAGAAACCTACTCAGGCAAGGAAACACGAAACGAAAATTATATTGATCTTGAAAACAAACCTAATATGAAAGGAACTCGGATTGGTGGTGGATATATGGTGGTAGGATATGGCAGCGGTGGTGGTATATGGATACGGATTGGTGGTGGTATATGGATACAGATTCAAAGCAGTGGTGGTAGATGGCAGGGGCGATGATGATGGTGCGCTGGCGGCGTGACAACTTATGACCAGAACTCGAAACTCTAAAAGACTAGACGCTAAGACCAGCAACTTGACACGACGATGCAACCGCAAATTCAACAAAGCAAAATACTGAAAATACTATGCAAATGCTCAGACTGGTTCGGATAGGATGAACTAACCCTAATTTTTTTTGGCTTTTTCGTGAACTATAGGTATGAAGAAACTATGAAAAACTATAAAATCTCACCGAGCAACCTAGAAATCTGATACCACTTGATAGAGGCGAAGGTGTCCCGATGTTTCGATGAGATGGTGGCTATCGTTTTCTGTGGGAGTCAACCTTGACGATCTGACTATGAACGTGCGAGACGTTGCACCTTAGCAATCGCTAAACCAACTTCCGAGTTGTTATTGACCAGACCGGAGCACGATCGACCTAACCACGAGGGTCTATTTCCTCCGAGCAAACGAAGAACAAGAAAGAAACTGAGATTGAAATCTGGATATTGCGAATATAAGAGGAAAGCTTTATTAATGAAGCTGGGGTTATGTGATGCCTTTGTCTGGTCGTTGAACACAAACGAAGTACGCGAAGTTGCAGCGATGGCCAACTTTTAATCTAAACAAAACCCAAAGTCTAAACAATGCCCTAAGGGCTGTATATATGGAGGAAGAGGGGGGGGATTCGTGGCCCTTGGAGGAGGGGTCCGAAACCAACCCTAACTCTTGTTTCCCCACACATGCAGACTCTAAAAACAGCCTATATTCAATTATTTCGAAATTACATGGGCATGGACCAATAATAAGGTGACTCAACACCTAGAATAGCCTCTGGACGAAAATTATGAAGTGCCATCTTGTATATTTTGTCCAAGGCTTTGTGCACTCATTATGGTGGCTTCAAAGTCCTGAAATCATCACTTGAAACTCTGTTCTTGTTTCCCTTGCGCATGCCATCAACTCCATGCTTGTTCTTGCTCCAATGTTCATCCTTCTCCAAGCTAGGCCCTTCATTTGTAAGCAAAACAAATGAATCCAATTTAGGCAACATCATATTCTCATGAACATTAGAATCATTACCAAGAAACGAAAGTACCTGGTAATTTAATTGGCATGCACAAGCTCTAGTAATCAGTCTAGTATGTATAGTAGCAGGGGTTGTGGGTGTAACAATGGTATTTATGTCCTCATCATTGATAGCGAGGAAATTTGTAACTAGCAACAAGTAGCAATGGTAACAGATGTGTAGCAAGGTGGCCCAATATTCTTATAACAAAGGACAAGTGGAATTGTCTCTTATAATAAGCAAAGCATTCTTGAGGACACATGGGAATTATCATCTAGTTACTTTCATCATGTTTGTTTCTTTCGTGTTCGGTACTTTGATAATTTGATATGTGGGTGGACCGATGCTTGGGTGCTATTCTTACTTGAACTAGCCTCCCACTTATGATTACACCCTCTCGCAAGCATCCGCAACTATGAAAGAAGAACTAAGATAAATCTAACCATAGCATGAAACATATGGATCGAAATCATCTCTTTATGAAATGACGCATAAACTAGGGTTTAAGCTTCTGTCACTATAGCAACCCATCATTTACTTATTAATCCACAATGCCTTCCCTTAGGCCCAGGTATGATGAAATGTCACGTAGTCAACATTCACATGACACCACTAAAGGAAGCAACAACATGCATATCATCAAAATATCGAATGAATACCAAATTCACATGATTACTTATAATAAGACTTCTCTCATATCCCCGAGAACAAAAGTAAATACTCACAAATCATATTCATGTTCAAGATCATAGGGGTGTTGAATTTCATAATGGATCTGAACATATAATCTTCCACCAAATAAACCAACTAGCATCAACTAGGATATGTAATCAACAGTACTAGCAACCCACAGGTACCAATCTGAGGTTTTGAGACAAAGATTGAATACAGGAGATGAACTAGGGTTTGAGATGAGATGGTGTTGGTGAAGATGTTGATGAAGATTGGTCCTCCCACAATGAGAGGATTATTGGTGATGTCGATGGCTTCGATTTCCCCCTCCCGGAGGGAAGTGTCCCTGCCCAGGTTCTGCCTCGAGACGGTAGCGCTTCGTCCTGAAAGTCCTCTCTTGATTTTTTTTTCTAGGTCAAAACCCTTCATATAGTAGAAGATGGGCCAGAGGCCAGCTGTGGGCCCCACAAGGCATCAAGGTGCGCCCATGGGGTGGTCGCGCCCTGTTGCCTTGTGGGCAACTGGTGGGGCCCCTGTTACTTCTTTGATCCCCTATTTTTTTATATATTTCATAAAAATTCTCCATGAAATTTCAGGTCATTTGGAGTTCTACAGAATACGTATCTCTGATGTAGCTTTTCCAGGTCCAGAATTCCAGCTTCCGGCAATCTCATTCTTCATTCAAATCTTGCAAATTAAGAGAGAAAAGGCATTAGAATTGCATCACAAAGTGTTAAAAACATTATAAATATCATTAGGAAAACATGATGAAAAATGGGCGTATCAACTCCCCCAATCTTAGACCTTGCTTGTCCTCAAGCGAAAGCCGAAATTGATAATCATGAACACATGTTTAGAGAGAGAGATAGAGGTGTCGATAAAAACTAAATACGAACATAGTAGCATCATGATCATTATCATAGCAGCAATATATCATCATAAAACAATTCATCACAATAACAAAGTATAAAGCATAAACTTTCTCAAAAACCAAAAAAACTATGTTCTTAGTCAACGAAACAATTACAATTCATCATATTCTCAGGAAGGGTCTCATGTAAGAGCTTTTGTTTATCAATTCCACATACTCAACTATCATTTAGTCTTCTATGATTGCTGACACTCACGACATACAATTATATGGAGGAAAAGTTCCAGTCAGACACAAAGAAAGATATGGGCTTATAGTTTCGCCTCCCAACTTATTTACCTCGAGGGTAATGTCAACAATAATAACTCATGATTACTCATATCCAACTGGATATATGTTCCTAGATCTTTCCTCGCCACATGATGCTTGCAAAGAGAAATGTGAAAAGGAATAGAGAAGAACACTATTGACTCTTGCATAGAAAATAAATACAGAAAAGTGAAAGACATGCCCTTCACAGATGGAAGCAGAGGTTGTCATGCACTTTTTATTTTGGGATGTGCAAGCTCTTAATGTAAAGGAACATCACTTTATATTGCCCCTTGTGATAGCAATCTTTATTACGCAGTTTGTCGCTTTTATTTCTTTACCATCACAAGAGCGTACAAAGCATATTTTCCCTTACAATAAAAGATCATACATATTTAGGAGCAATTTTTATTGCTTTATGCACCGATGAAAACTTACTTGAAGGATCTTATTCAATCCAGAGGTAGATATAGTGGACTCTCACGACATGAAACTGGGTTTAAGGGTTTTGGATGCACAAGTAGTATCTCTACTTAGTGTGGATTTTTTCCTAGCAAAATCTATTGAGCAAGCAACACATGTTGGAGGATCCATGACAATATAACTTCTATGTGAATATAAGCAAACATAACTCATTACGTTGTCTTCCTTGTCCAACGTCAACTAATTGACATAAAATATTAAATGGGGGCTCACAATCATCAAAGAGTTCCAAGATAGTATAGTTATATGTGAATCTTCTCTTACCTTATTAATCTTTCATGAATTGCATCATTGGCCAATACTATGTTTGTTAACTTCCAATTTTTTTATCAATTATACTTTTCTTTATGTAAAGTCATTACTTTCCATGGGATTAATGTATTTTATTTTTATCATTTTCATTGCTAAGATTGAAACATAAAAGTAAAGAAGCAAAACTCAAACTCTTTATTATATAACTCTCAACTCGATTACATAGATTGACAGATCACGAGACTAGGACTCAAAAAAGATCATACTAAACTTTTATTCTTCTAAATCATGAAATAACTAAGGATCAAGCTAGGATAGGTACAGATGATAAAAGTGATGGTGATACGTTACCGGGGCACTGAAGGAAATATGCCCTAGAGGCAATAATAAAGTTGTTATTTTATATTTCCTTATTCATGATAAAGGTTTATTATTCACGCTAGAATTGTATTGATCGGAAACCTTGATACATGTGTGGATACATAAACAAACACCGTGTCCCTAGTGAGCCTCTACTAGACTAGCTCGTTGATCAAAGATGGTTAAGGTTTCCTGACCATGGACATCAGTTGTCATTTGATAACGGGATCACATCATTAGGAGAATGATGTGATGGACAAGACCCATCCGTTATCTTAGCATTATGATCGTTTAGTTTTATTGCTATTGCTTTCTTCATGTCAAATACATATTCCTTAGACTATGAGATTATGCAACTCCCGGATACCGGAGGAATGCCTTGTGTGCTATCAAACGTCACAACGTAACTGGGTGATTATAAAGATTCTCTACAGGTATCTCTGAAGGTGTTTGTTGAGTTGGCATAGATCAAGATTAGGATTTGTCACTCCAAGTATCGGAGAGGTATCTCTGGGCCCTCTCGGTAATACATGATATGTCCATTTTGCATCATGCTTTTATATCGATATTTATTGCATTATGGGCTGTTATTACACATTATGTCACAATACTTATGCATATTCTCTCTTATTTTACAAGGTTTACATGAAGAGGGAGAATGCCGACAGCTGGGATTCTGGGCTGGAAAAGGAGCAAATATTAGAGACCTATTCTGCACAGCTCCAAAAGTCCTGAAACTTCACGGAAGTTATTTCCAGAATATATAAAAAATACTAAGCGCAAGAAGTACCAGAGGGGGCCCACCCACAAGCCACGAGGGCGGGGGGCGCGCCCTACCCCCTGGGCGCGCCCCCTGCCTCATGGGCCCCCTGGTGGCCCTCCGATGCCCATCTTCTGCTATATGAGGTCTTTCGTCGAGGAAAAAAATCATAAGCAAGCTTACGGGACGAAACTCTGCCACCACGAGGCGGAACCTTGGTGGAACCAATCTAGGGCTACGACAGAGCTGTTCTGCCGGGGAAACTTCCCTCCAGGAGGGGGAAATCATCACTATCGTCATCACCAATGATCCTCTCATTGGGAGGGGGTCAATCTCCATCAACATATTCACCAGCACCATATCATCTCAAACCCTAGTTCATCTCTTGTATCCAATCTTTGTATCCAAACCTCAGATTGATACCTGTGGGTTGCTAGTAGTGTTGATTACTCCTTGTAGTTGATGCTAGTTGGTTTACTTGGTGGAAGGTCATACGTTCGGATCCATTATTCATATTAATACCCCTATGATTATGAACATGAATATGCTTTGTGAGTAGTTATGTTTGTTCCTGAGGACATGGGAGAAGTCTTGCTATTAGTAGTCATGTGAATTTGGTATTCGTTCGATATTTTGATGAGATGTATGTTGTCATCCCTCTAGTAGTGTCATGTGAACGTCGACTACATGACACTTCACCATTGTTTGGGCCCAGAGGGAGGCATTGAGAAGTAATAAGTAGATGATGGGTTGCTAGAGTGATAGAAGCTTAAACCCTAGTTTATGCGTTGCTTCGTAAGGGGCTGATTTGGATCCATATGTTTCATGCTATGGTTAGGTTTACCTTAATACTTCTGTTGTAGTTGCGGATGCTTGCAATAGGGGTTAATCATAAGTGGGATGCTTGTCCAAGTAAGGGCAGTACCCAAGCATCAGTCCACCCACATATCAAATTATCAAAGTATCAAACACGAATCATATGAACGTGATGAAAACTAGCTTGACGATAATTCCCATGTGTTCTCGGGAGCGCTTTCCTTCATAAAGAGTTTGTCCAGGCTTTTACTTTGCTACAAAAAGGATTGGGCCGTCTTGCTGCACCTTATTTACTTTTATTACTTGCTACTCGTTACCAATTACCTTATCAAAAAACTATCTGTTACCGATAATTTCAGTGCTTGCAGAGAATACCATGCTGAAAACCGCTTATCATTTCCTTCCGCTCCTCGTTGGGTTCGACACTCTTACTTATAGAAAGGACTACGATAGATCCCCTATACTTGTGGTTCATCAATACACATCATAAGCTTGCAAGCAAATGACTAAGGAGTTGGTCACGAGGTGATGTATTACGGAATGAGTAAAGAGACTTGCCGTTAACGAGATTGAACTAGGTATGAAGATACCGACGACCGAATCTCGGGTAAGTAACATACCGATAGACAAAGGGAATAACATATGTTTCCATAACGGTTCGACCGATAAAGATCTTCGTAGAATATGTAGGAGCCAATATGAGCATCCAGGTTCCGCTATTGGTTATTGACCAGAGAGGTGTCTCGGTCATGACTACATAGTTCTCGAACCCGTAGGGTCTGCACGCTTTTGATGACGATATAGTATTATATGAGTTATGTGATTTGGTGACCGAATGTTGTTCGGAGTCAAGGATGAGATCACAAACATGATGAGGAGTCTCGAAATGGTCGAGAGGTGAAGATTGATATATAGGACAATGATATTCGGACACCGGAAGTGTTCCGGAGGGTACCGGGTACATATCGGGTCACCAGCAGGGGTTCCGAGCACCCCCGACAAAAGATATGGGCCTTATGGGCCAAGAGGGGAAATGCGCCAGCCACCAGGGGTGAAGGAAATATGCCCTAGAGGCAATAATAAAGTTATTATTTATTTCCTTATATCATGATAAATGTTTATTATTCATGCTAGAATTGTATTAACCGGAAACTTAATACATGTGTGAATACACAAACAAACAGAGTGTCACTAGTATGCCTCTACTTGACTAGCTCGTTGGTCAAAGATGGTTATGTTTCCTAACAATAGACATGAGTTGTCATTTGATAAACGGGATCACATCATTAGGAGAATGATGTGATTGACTTGACCCATTCCGTTAGCTTAGCACCTGATCGTTTTAGTTTACTGCTATTGCTTTCTTCATGACTTATACATGTTCCTATGACTATGAGATTATGCAACTCCCGATTACCGGAGGAACACTTTGTGTGCTACCAAACGTCACAACGTAACTGGGTGATTATAAAGGTGCTCTACAGGTGTCTCCGATGGTACTTGTTGAGTTGGCATAGTTCGAGATTAGGATTTGTCACTCCGATTGTCGGAGAGGTATCTCTGGGCCCTCTCGGTAATGCACATCACTATAAGCCTTGCATGCAATACAACTAATGAGTTAGTTGCGGGATGATGCATTACAGAATGAGTAAAGAGACTTGTCGGTAATGAGATTGATCTAGGTATTGAGATACCGACGATCGAATGTCCGGCAAGTAACATACCGATGACAAAGGGAACAACGTATGTTGTTATGCGGTTTGACTGACAAAGATCTTCGTAGAATATGTATGAGCCAATATTAGCATCCAGGTTCCGCTATTGGTTATTAACCGGAGACGTGTCTTGGTCATGTCTACATAGTTCTCGAACCCGTAGGGTCCGCAAGCTTAACGTTCGGTGACGATTGGTATTATGAGTTTATGTGTTTTGATGTACCGAAGGTAGTTCGGAGTCCCGGATGAGATCAGGGACATGACGAGGAGTCTCGAAATGGTCGAGACGTAAAGATGGATATGTTGGATGACTATATTCGGACATCGGAAAGGTTCCGAGTGATTCGGGTATTTTTCGGTTACCGGAGAGTTACGGAAATTCACCGAGAGGGTCAATGGGCCTTCGTGGGCTTTAGTGGAAATAGAGGGCAGCAAGGAAGTGTGGGGTGCGCCCCCCTAGGACCAAACCGAATTGGTTTAGGGCTTTGGGGGCCGGCCCCCTCTTTCCTTCTCCTCTCCTCCTCTTTCCGTCCCCTCCTAGTTGGACTACAAAAGGTGGAACCTACTCCTAGTAGGAGTAGGATTCCCCCCTTTGGGGCGCACCCTATGAGGCCGCCGGTCCCTCCCCTTGCTCCTTTATATACATGGCCAGGGGGCACCCCATAGACACACAAGTTGACCATTTGATCTTTTAGCCGTGTGCGGTGCCCCCCTCTACCATAATCCACCTCGGTCATATCATAGTGGTGCTTAGGCGAAGCCCTGCGTCGGTAGCATCATCATCACCATCATCACGCCATCGTGCTGACAGAACTCTCCCTCGAATCTCTGCTGGATTGGAGCTCGTGGGATGTCACTGAGCTGAACGTGTGCTGAACTCGGAGGTGCCGTACGTTCGGTACTTGGATCGGTCGGATCGTGAATACGTAGAACTACATCAACCGCGTTCTCATAACGCTTTCGCTTACGGTCTACGAGGGTACATGGACGATACTCTCCTCTCTCGTTGCTATGAATCACCATGATCTTGCGTGTGCATAGGGAAATTTCGAAATTACTACATTCCCCAACAGTGGTATCAGAGCCAAGTTTATGCGTAGATGTTATATGCACAAGTAGAACACAAGTGAGTTGTGGGCGATACAAGTCATACTGCTTACCAGCATGTCATACTTTGGTTCGGCGGTATTGTTGGATGAAGCGGCCCAGACCGACATTACGCGTACACTTATGCAAGACTGGTTTTACCGACGTGCTTTGCACACAGGTGGCTGGCGGGTGTCAGTTTCTCCAACTTTAGTTGAACCGAGTGTGACTACGCCCGGTCCTTGTTGAAGGTTAAAACAGCACTAACTTGACGAAATATTGTTGTGGTTTTGATGCGTAGGTAAGAACGGTTCTTGATCAGCCCGTAGCAGCCACGTAAAACTTGCAACAACAAAGTAGAGGACATCTAACTTGTTTTTGCAGGGCATGTTGTGATGTCATATGGTCAAGGCATGATGCTATATTTTATTGTATGAGATGATCCTGTTTTGTAACGGAGTTATCGGCAACTGGCAGGAGCCATATGGTTGTCGCTTTATTGTATGCAATGCAATTGCCCTGTAATTGCTTTACTTTATCTCTAAATGGCAGCGATAGTCGTAGAAGCAATATTTGACGAGATGACAACGATGCTACGATAGAGATCAAGGTGTCGCGCCGGTGACGATGGTGATCTTGACGGTGCTTTGGAGATGGAGATCAAAGGCACAAGATGATGATGGCCATATCATATCACTTATATTGATTGCATGTGATGTTTATCCTCTATGCATCTTATTCTACTTGATTGATGGTAGCATTATAAGATGATCTCTCACTAAATTTCAAGGTACACGTGTTCTCCCTGAGTATGCACCGTTGCCAAAGTTCGTCGTGCCGAGACACCACGTGATGATCGGGTGTGATAAGCTCTACATTCATATACAACAGGTGCAAGCTAGTTTTGCACACGTAGAAGTACTCGGGTTAAACTTGACGAGCCTAGCATATGCAGATATGGCCTCAGAACACTGAGACCGAAAGGTCGAGCGTGAATCATATAGTAGACATGATCAACATACTGATGTTCACCATTGAAAACTACTCCATTTCATGTGATGACTGGTCATGGTTTCGTTGATTTGGATCACATGATCACTTAGATGATTAGAGGGATGTCTATCTAAGTGGGAGTTCTTAAATATGATTAATTGAACTTTAATTTATCATGAACTTATTCCTGATAGTATTTGCATAACTATGTTGTAGATCAATAGCTCGCGATGTAGATCCCCGTTTATTTTTGATATGTTCCTAGAGAAAAACTATGTTGAAAGATGATAGTAGCAATGATGCGGACTAAGTCCGTGATCTAAGGATTATCCTCATTGTTGCACAGAAGAATTATGTCCTTGATGCACCGCTAGGTGACGGACCTATTCCAGGAGCAGATACAGACGCTATGAACATTTGGTAAAGCTTGGTGAGGGAGTCCTGGATTAGGGGGTGTCCGGATGGCCGGACTATACCTTCGCCCGGACTCCTGGACTATGAAGATACAAGATTGAAGACTTCGTCCCATGTCCGGAAGGGACTTTCCTTGGCGAGGAAGGTAAGCTTGGTGATACGGATATGAAGATCTCCTACCATTGTAACTGACTCTGTGTAACCCTAGCCCCCTCTGGTGTCTATATAAACCGGAGAGTTTTAGTCCGTAGGACGAACAACAATCGTACCATAGGCTAGCTTCTAGGGTTTAGCCTCTCTTATCTCGTGGTAGATCTACTCTTGTATTACCCATATCATCAATATCAATCAAGCAGGACGTAGGGTTTTACCTCCATCAAGAGGGCCCGAACCTGGGTAAAACATCGTGTCCCCCGCCTCCTGTTACCATCCGGCCTAGACGCACAGTTCGGGACCCCCTACCCGAGATCCGTCGGTTTTGACACCGACATTGGTGCTTTCATTGAGAGTTTCTCTGTGCCGTCACTTTTAGGCCCGATGGCTTCTCTGATCATCAACAGCGATGCGATCCAGGGTGAGACTTTTCTCCCCGGACAGATCTTCGTATTGGGCGGCTTTGCACTGCGGGCCAATTCGCTTGGTCATCTGGAGCAGATCGAAAGCTACGCCCCTGGTCATCAGGTCAGATTTGGAAGTTTGAACTACACGGCCGACATCCGCGGAGACTTGATCTTCGACGGATTCGAGCCACAGCCGAGCGCGCCGCACTGTCACGATGGGCATGATTTAGCTCCGCCGCCGAACAGTGCCCTGGATCACACCAATCGAGGATGGGTGGTTAGACACCGCCTCGAGGGCTGCAATCTCTACGGCGATTGAGCCGAACACCAGCCCTATTCTCTGCGAAGCCCGTGACTCCAAGGAGCCGGACTCCTCTCCAGACTCCGAGCCCTTCGCACCCCGACCGATCGATTGGGCGCCGATCATGGAGTTCACCGCCGCGAACATCTTTCAGCACTCGCCCTTCGGCGATATTATGAATTCACTAAAGTCTCTCTCTTTATCAGGAGAGCCCTGGCCGGACTATGGTCAACAAGGTTGGGATGCGGATGATGAAGAAATTCAAAGCCCACCAACCACCCACTTCGTAGCCGCTGTCAATAATTTAAACGACGTGCTCGACTTCGACTCCGAAGACATCGACGGTATGAACGACGATGTAGGAGATGAACACGAACCAACGCCTATAAGGCACTGGACAGCCACCTCATCTCATGATGTATACATGGTGGACACACCCAAAGGAAGCGATGACGAGGAACACAGGGATGCAACGAGGGATCATTCACTCGAAAAGCAATCAAAGCGGCGACGTAAGCACTGCTCCAAGCCCCGCCTCGACAGAGACAACAGCCATACAGACCCAGCCATAGAGCAGGACGAGCCAGCGGACGACGAACATGCCTTCGAGCAAGCGGCCAAACATGGAAACTTGGATAAACAAACCGAACACCCCGTCCCCAGCGAAAACAATAGTCTGGACGACCTTACGCCGGATAAACTCATGGAGCAGAAGAACCTCCACAAAAGGCTTGTCGCCACTGCGCATAGCCTGAAAAAGCAGAAGCGGAAGCTCAAAACTGCGGAAGATGCACTCAGAATCAGATGGAGCAAAGTACGCAACACCGCAGCCAAATATGCCGGCAGTCGCCGCACAGAAAGCTATCCAAAGCGAAAGCTACTGCCTGAATTTGACGAGGAGGCCTTAGAGCCCCCGCAGTAAAAAATAGGAAAGCCATCCGGTCAGATGGACGACCGCATGGCCAGCATGGAGCGGCAAGCGGCGCCGCACACAAGCCGGCACGTGATCCACCAAAGGATCCGCATCAAAAAGACGGCCCAGCCAGATCTATATACGGGCCAAGAAAGCAAGCTCTAGTAAGCAATGCAACACAACAAATATCCGAACATCACGACACACCCAAATACAGGGGTGCCGCACACCCCCTATGTTTCACCGATGAGGTGCTGGACCATGAATTTCCAGCGGGATTCAAGCCCGTAAACATAGAGGCGTACGACAGAACAACAGACCCTGGGGTCTGGATCGAGGATTATATCCTCCACATACATATGGCTAGAGGAGATGACCTCCACGCCATAAAATACTTACCCCTCAAGCTTAAAGGGCCAGCCCGGCATTGGCTCAAAAGCCTTCCCGAAAACACCATTGGAAGTTGGGAAGAGCTTGAGGATGCTTTTCGGGCAAATTTTCAAGGGACCTATGTCCGCCCTTCGGATGTAGACAATCTCAGTCACATAACTCAATAGCCCGGAGAGTCAGCCCAGAAATTCTGGAACTGATTTCTTACTAAAAAGAATCAGATAGTCGACTGTCCTGACGCCGAAGCCCTAGCAGCTTTTAAGCACAAAGTTCGAGACGAATGGCTCGCCGGACACCTCGGCCAAGAAAAGCCAAGAACAATGGCCGCATTAACAAGCCTCATGACCCGCTTTTGCGCAGGAGAGGACAGCTGGTTGGCAAGATGTAGCACCAGCGACCCAAGTACATCCGAAGTTAGGGATGGAAACGGAAAACCCCGACGCAGCAAGGACCAGCGCCGGAATAAGGGAAACAACCCAAAGAGCACGGCGGTCAACGCCGAATTCAAAAGCTCGCGGCAGAATCAGAGAAAGCCGTCCCTCAAGGATAACCGGGACAAGCTATCCAACTTAAACAAAATCTTGGACAAGATATGTCAAATACATAGTACTCCCGGGAAGCCTGCGAACCATACCCACAGAGATTGTTGGGTTTTCAAGCAAGGCGGCAAACTCAACGCCGAACACAAGGGGCTCGACACACCAAGTGAGGACGATGACGAACCCCACAAGCAGAGCACCAAAAAACAAAAGGATTTCCCACAAGAAGTCAAAACAGTACACTTACTTCACGTGACGAACAGAACGGCGCCACCAGAGATACGCGCCATACGGCCTATCCCAAACGAGTCTCGTCAATGGTTGTTAAAACCGATCACCTTCGACCATCAGGATTACTCTAGAAGTATCCGGAACGCAGGCTGGACTGCCTTGGTATTTGATCCAATAATCGGCAGACTCCATTTTACAAATGACCTGATGGACGGTGACAGTGGTCTAAACCTGCTATAGCAGGACACAATCCGCAACATGGGGATAGACCCAACCAAAATTCGCCATAGCAAAACCTCCTTTCAAGGGGTGACACCAGGCCCGGATGCTCGTTGCATGGGTTCTCTCCGGCTAGAAGTTATGTTCGGCTCCCCCGATAACTTCCGTTGCGAACAGCTAAGTTTCCACATCGCCCCATTCTCAAGTAGCTATCAAGCACTGCTGGGACGCGAAGCTTTCGCCTGCTTTAACGCAATACCGCATTATGCATCTCTTACACTTAAGATGCCCGATCCACGAGGTACCATCTCATTAAAGGGAAAACATTGAGTGTTCCTCCCGCGCGGAAAATAGTGCGGCTACCTTGAAAGCCCCACAATAAAGCGGCTTCACCAGCCAAAGCATCTAAATAGGTCGTCAAGACCACAGACACAGCTAGACGAGTCCAGCATAAACATACAATTGATAAATGCTTAGTAACCGTATACCGCTGCACTAGGGGCTCCCCGCATATAAAACAAGAGACAATAAAGCTCAATTTTACCCATTTCGATTTATACTTTGTTTATTTAGTATAACTCATGTTTGGCACGATCTTTCTTTAACTAAGTTCCTCTCTTTTACAGATGAACAACCTGCTACGCCCGTCCAGGATACGGCACAACAGAGACACATGCGCATACGTGCAGCAAGGACCCGTTCCAAGGATTCTTTTCAGATTAAGACCCTGCGTAAACCTTTTTTACTGTCTCTTGTTGATACACATCCCCTGGTTTCTTGGTATAACCGAGGAGGAGGCTGGCGTTTTGGCATGTGGCCATGTCAGAGTTTTGCGCGTACCTGGACACTAGGGGCTTATTACTAAGGGCGTTATCCCGCCTGCCCTCATAAAGACCGAATACCTTAGGGAGTGTTCGACGTCGCGAGTTTGGCCTTATATGCATCAGCTCCGAATCATGTCTTTGGTCAAATGTTGGGTTTGCCCGGCTCCTGTGTTTTGCTGCCTTACGTTCCGCTCTATCGGCTAAGGCGGCACCAGGAGAACTACTGCGATTGTGCCCCGGTTCGGCCAGGCGAGCACCTCAGTAGAGAAAGCCGAAAACTGACTGTCATGATATAGCGTGAGACTGGTCAACCACTCGATGACTTACCAGAATCTTTAGGATTCCTCCGCATTAACAAAGGGCCGTTTCCCGGCCAGGCACATACGCGCCCTGAGTTCGGGCGAGCGCAGGCGCCACCAGGGGCTATATAAGTAGCCTCAATGTCAAACTCCTATGGCTAAGTGAAAGTGATAAAGCATCATAGTCCGATTGCCTAGTTCGCTGCGCTATCACCTCCTTTGTAGGACCAAGACGTTGGATCAAGTGTGAAAATGCACCTTCTGCGAACACCCCCACATTATGTGCGTGGGGGCTGAAGCCGACGACTGCCATCTTTCAGATTATATACACATATATGTTAAATGGCCACACAGGATGTATTCCAATACTTGCAGGCACAAGTATAAAAATCTTCTACAATTTATCAAAATATTGCTTTACAATAATACATGCTATTCGAATATAGTATCCTTCGAGCACTGCGTCTCTATTAAACGAGCGCCTTGCAAAACTTCCTAAAAATAGCGCTCGGCAGGTACTCGGCTTCCATCCGAGTCTGGGGATGCAACAGCGGTGGCTTCCATTTCCGACCAGTATGTCTTGACACGGGCAAGATCCATCCACGCACCCTCTATGCAGGCTGACCTCTTCATCGCATTGATATGCGGTGCCGCACCAAGGAACTGCTGCACCAAGTTGAAATAACTTTTCGACTCTGGCCTCTCTGGCCACAGATGACTCATGACATACTTCATGGCGAGTCCGGACAACCTATTTAGCTCGGCCCATTCGGCCAAACGATCAGCTAATGACAGTGGACTCTCTGGATTGTGGAACTGCGACCAGAAGAGCTTTTCCAGTTCGCGATCTTCTTGATATTGGAAGTGTTCGGCCGCATCTGCGGCACTCGCTGCTAAATCCAGATAGGTGTCCGCCGTACTCCACATCTGGTCTAACGGAGCATGTTTAGGATCACAGAACTTCCTCCGCAGCATAAAGGGCTTTCCAGCCGCGATCTCTCCGGCCTGACGCAGCTCCTCCTTCATAGCTCTCATCGCAGAGCGAGCATCCTTGGCATCGGCAACGGCCTTCTTCAGGTCCGTCTGTTCCGCCCGATCTTCTTTTTCAAGAAGCTTGCAACGGTCAGCAGCGTTCTTCAGCTTCACGGCCATCTCGGCCATTTCCTTCTTGCTTCGGCAGTGAGCAGCCTGTTCGGCTTTCAGCTCTTCAATTGCCTTTCCGGCAGCCGCATCACTTTTCCTGGCTTGCTCCTTGGCTCGGGCAAGTTCCGCCCGAAGATTCTCCATGGCAGCAGCACCATCTGCATCAAGCGCACACATTGTAAGATACTGGCATAAAGCTCCTCTTACCAGGCGCCGCCGAAGGAATTACATACCTTGTGCCTCGTCAAGCCGCTTGTTGACAAGCGCGATGTCGGCATCTGCCACGTCAAGTTGCCGCTTTAGCTCGGCAAATCCATCAGTCCGGCTGGCCACCGGACACTTCGCCACCTACGTATAAAGGCGGCATATTAGACCTGGGATTATGATCCTCTGTGCGCCGTCACTTTTGACAACACACAGAGTCTCAAGGGCTACTATCTACACAGGGCGCATCTTATTTATGCGCAACTGTCCAAAAAGGGTACATTGTTTCGCGTACCTCAAAACCTGTCAGCAAACTCCTAACGGCCTCGTGCAATCCGCTCCCCGCGGATGAAATCCTCTCAATCACCGTACCCATCAATGCACGATGCTCCTCTGAGATGGATGCTCGCCCTAGCAGATCCTTCAGCTCCTCTGACCGCGCACCAGACGGCGCCGGACTCGTCCGATGGCCCTTTTCGAAGGCCGGACGCGGAGGGCTTTGGGGGGCCATATGACTACCTTCCGGCCCCGCCGGATTTGGAGAAACTCTCCGCGACGATACCTCAGGGTCGTCCGCCTCGCAAGGCGGTACGGCAGGGGGAGGCGTTCCGCTCTCCATCATCTCCGAAAGAAGATCCCCCGAAGATGAGCTCTGCTGAGAAGGGCTAAGGTCTGAGCTACAAGGTAAATTTTCGATTACTTTTCTCAGATATAAAGCAGGGATTTCTCTCGTTTCTTAAAAAGAAAACTCCTCTCTACTTACGGCTCGGTGGAGGGCTGATCCCCTTGAGGGCATAATTCGGCCGAAGTATCCCCCAGCACAGGACCCTCTGGCGAAGATTTCTTCCCCCGCTTTAAGGCCATGGTCTCCGGGTCTTCAGAGGCGGTCCTCTTCTTCCTCGGAGGAGAGGAATTTTCGATTCCTCCCTTCCGGACAACCTCCTTTGAGAAGGCTGTAGCTTCCTTGTCCCCTTCCTCGCTTCCCTTTGAAGGCACAACCTCCAACATCCCGACTAGCACGGGACCCGGCGTGGTCTCGGGGAGGGGGGCCGGACACCTGATTAGCATTGCTTTCGCTACCCACTCCTGTTTAAAGGACAACTCTTTTAGGGGCAATTTCATGATAAATATGCGAGTCCGGGCACAAGGCTACTTACTTGAGTATCCGGACGATTGCAGCTCAGACCTGCGTCCTCTGTAGAATCCGGACACACTACTTGTGGTCTGAAGAACAATTTGTACATCTCCACGAGCGTCATGCCAAGAAAATGTTGGAGAACTCGTGGTCCCTCCGGGTTGAACTCCCACAGGCGGAGGGGGCAATGTTTGCAGGGCAGAACTCGGTGAATTAACATAACCTGCGTCACCATGACCAGACTGATGTCTCTTTCTAGGAGATCTTGGATGTGGCCCTGCAACAGGGGCACGTCCTTTGCCGACCCCTAGTCCAGCCCCATATTGACCCATGACGCCAGTCGTGGCGGGGGACCCGAGCGAAAGGCAGGTGGCGCCACCCACTTAGGGGGCCTGGGAGCGGTAATATAAAACCACTCTCGTTGCCATAAGCTGGACTCCTCTTGAAAAGAGCCCTTGGGCCATGGAGTACCAGCATTCTTGCTTATAAAAGCACCTCCGCACTCCGCGTGCCGTCCCTCGATCATCTTCGGCTCTACTTTGAAGGTCTTGAGCCATAGTCCGAAGTGAGGAGTGATACGGAGGAAGGCTTCACACACAGCGATGAATGAGGAAATATGGAGGATGGACTCCGGGGCTAAGTCGTAAAATTCCAGCCCATAATAATACATGAGCCCCCTCACGAAGGGATCCGTCGGGAAGCCTAGCCCCCGAAGGAAGTGAGACATGAACACCACACTCTCACCGGGCTTGGGAGTGAGAATGACTTGCCCTTGAGCAGGCAGCCTATGCGAGATTTCGCCGGTCAAGAACCTGGCCTCTCTCAACTTCAGCACATCCTCCTCCGTGACGGAGGAGGGCATCCATCGGCCTCGAAGGTCGGAACCAGACATTGTCGAAGGTCCGAAGTGCCTGAAATCTGGAACCTTGGGTGTTGGAACTCCAGGCGAAGGGCGAACTCGTTTGAGATTGAAAGAAAGGAGTAAGGCCTTGGTCTCTTTATAAGAGGTTGAATACCAAGGGCCTTCCCCGTGACCGTTTGGGACTCGCCTTTGATCGAGAAAATATACCAACGGGTACGGTTGGGTTACCCACGCCCGTATTGATGAGAATCCCGGAATAAGGGGACACGATCTCTGCTTTAACAAGACGTGCCAAGGAAACCGCCTCGCTAAACGCGCTGAGGTGGGACAATAAAATGATTCGAATAAAGACTTGGCTGTGGTGTGATGTCACGCTACGGAATACGTCAGCAGATTAGATTTGTGTAAATATTATTCTCTCTATGGCAATATGTGGAAACTTATTTTGCAGAGCCGGACACTACCTTTGTGTTCAAAATCTTCTATGAAGTACTTGGAGGAGGAACCCGCCTTGCAATGCCGAAGACAATCTGCGCGCCGGACTCGTCGTCATTGAAGCCTGGTTCAGGGGCTACTGAGGGAGTCCTGGATTAGGGGGTGTCCGGATGGCCGGACTATACCTTCGGCCGGACTCCTGGACTATGAAGATACAAGATTGAAGACTTCGTCCCGTGTCCGGAAGGGACTTTCCTTGGCGAGGAAGGCAAGCTTGGCGATACGGATATGAAGATCTCCTACCATTGTAACCGACTCTGTGTAACCCTAGCCCCCTCCGGTGTCTATATAAACCGGAGAGTTTTAGTCCATAGGACGAACAACAATCATACCATAGGCTAGCTTCTAGGGTTTAGCCTCTCTGATCTCGTGGTAGATCTACTCTTGTATTACCCATATCATCAATATCAATCAAGCAGGACGTAGGGTTTTACCTCCATCAAGAGGGCCCAAACCTGGGTAAAACATCGTGTCCCCTGCCTCCTGTTACCATCCGGCCTAGACGCACAGTTCGGGACCCCCTACCCGAGATCCGCCGGTTTTGACACCGACACTTGGTATGATGACTACTTGATAGTTTAGTGCACCATGATTTATGGCTTAGAACCGGAACTTCAAAAACATTTTGAACGCCACAGAGCATATAAGATGTTCTAAGAGTTGAATTGGTATTTCATACTCATGCCCGTGTCGAGAGGTAGAAGACCTCTGACAGTACTTTGCCTACAAGATGGAGAAGAATAGCTCAACGAGTGAGCATGTGCTCAGAATTTCTGAGTACTACAATCACTTGAATCAAGTGGGAGTTAATCTTCCGATAAGATAGTGATTGACATAATTCTCTAGTCACTATCACCAAGTTACTAGAACTTTGTGATGAACTATAATATGCAAGGGATAACGGAAACAATTCTCAAAGCTCTTCGCGATGCTGAAATCGGCGAAGGTAGAAATCAAGAAAAAGCATCAAGTGTTGATGGCTGACAAGACCACTAGTTTCAAGTAAAAGGGCAAGGGAAAGAAAGGGAACTTCAAGGCAAGCAAGTTGCCACTCCCATGAAGAAGCCCAAAGCTAGACCCAAGCCTGAAACTGAGTGCTTCTACTACAAAGGAAATAGTCACTTGAAGTGGAACTGCCCTAGATACTTGGCGGATAAGAAGGATGGCAAAGTGAACAAAGGTATATTTGATATACATGTTATTGATGTGTACTTTACTAGTGTTTATAGCAAACCCCTCGGTATTTGATACTAGTTCAGTTGCTAAGAGTAGTAACTCGAAACGGGAGTTGCAAAATAAACAAAGACTAGTTGAGGACGAGGTGACGATGTGTGTTGGAAATGATTCCAAGGTTGATAAGATCACCATCGCACACTGCCTTTACCTTCGGGATTAGTGTTGAACCTAAAATAAATGTTATTTGGTGTTTGCATTGAGCATAATATGATTCGATCATGTTTATTGCAATACGGTTATTCATTTAAGTCAAAGAATAATTGTTATTCTGTTTACATGAATAAAACCTTCTGTGGTCATACACCCAAGGTGAATGGTTTATTGAATCTCGATCGTAGTGATACACATATTTATAATATTGAAGCCAACAGATGCAAAGTTAATAATGATAGTGCAACCTATTTGCGGCACTGCCATTTAGGTCATATTGGTGTAAAGCGCATGAAGAAACTCCATGGTGATGGACTTTTGGAATCACTTGATGCTTGCGAACCATGCCTCATGGGCAATATGACTAAGACTCCGTTCTCCGGAACAACGGAGCGAGCAACTGACTTATTGGAAATAATATATATCGATGTATGCGATTTGATAAGTGTTGAGGCTCGCAGTGGGTATCGTTAATTTCTGATCTTCACAGATGATTTGAGTAGATGTGGGTATATCTACTTAATGAAACATAAGTCTGAAACATTTGAAAAGTTCAAAGAATTTCAGAGTGAAGTGGAAAATCATCGTAAACAAAAATAAAGTTTCTACGATCTGATTTTGGAGACAAATATTTGAGTTACGAGTTTAGTCTTCAACTAAAACAATGTGGAATAGTTTCACAAATTCATGCCACCTGGAACACCACAGCATAATGGTGTGTCCGAATGTCATAACCGTACTTTATTGGATATAGTGCAATCTATGATGTCTCTTACCGATTTGCCAGTACCGTTTTGGGGTTATGCATTAGAGACAGCTACATTCACATTAAATAGGGCACCGTCTAATCCATCATACGACACCGTATGAACTATGGTTTGGCTAGAGACCTAAGCTGTCGTTTCTTAAAGTTTGAGATTGTGATGCTTATGTGAAAAAGTTTCAGCCTGATAAGCACAAACCCAAATCGGAAAAGTTCGTCTTCATAGGATACCCAAAAAGAAACTATTGGGTACACCTTCTATCACAGACCCAAAAGGCATTATCTTTGTTTCTAAGAGTGGATCCTTTCTAGAGAAGAAGTTTCTCTCGAAATAAGTGAGTGGGAGGAATGTAGAACTTGATAAGGTAATTATACCTTCTCCCGAATTGGAAAGTAGTTCATCACAGAAATCAGTTCTAGTGATCTCTACACCAATTAGTGAGGAAGCTAATGATGATGATCATGAAACTTCAGGTCAAGTTACTACCGAACCTCGTAGGACAACCAGAGTATGGTCCACACCAGAGTGGTATGGTAATCCTTTCTGGAAGTCATGTTACTAGACCATGACGAACCTGCGAACTATGAGGAAGCGATGATGAGCCCAGATTCCGCGAAATGGCTTGAGGCCATGAAATCTGAGATGGGATCCATGTACAAGAACAAAGTATGGACTTTGATTGACTTGCCCGATGATCGGTGAGTCGTTAAGAATAAATGGATCTTCAAGAGGAAGACAGACGCTGATAGTAGTGTTACTATCTACAAAGCTCGAATTGTTGCAATTTTTTCCGACAAGTTCAAGGTGTTGACTACGATGAGATTTTCTCACTCGTATCGATGCTTAAAAGTCTATCCGAATCATGTTAGCAGTTGCCGCATTTTATGAAATCTGGCAAATGGATGTCAAAATTGTATTCCTTAATGGATTTCTTAAAGAAGAGTTGTATATGATGCAACCAGAAGGTTTTGTCAATCCTAAAGGTGCTAACAAAGTGAGCAAGCTCCAGCGATCCATGTATGGACTAGTGGAAGCATCTCGGAGTTGGAATATATGCTTTCATAAAGTGATCAAAGCATATGGTTTTATACAAACTTGCGGTGAAGCATGTATTTACAAGAAAGTGAGTGGGAGCAACTACAACCTTTCTAATAAGTATATGTGAATGACATATTGTCGATCGGAAATGATGTAGAATTTTCTGGAAAGCATAAAGGAGTGTTTGAAAAGAGTTTTTCAAAGAAAGACCTCAATGAAGCTGCTTACACATTGAGGATCAAGATAGATCAAGACGCCTGATAAGTTTTTTCAATGAGTACATACCTTGACAAGATTTTGAAGTACTTCAAAATGGAACAGTCAAAGAAGGAGTTCTTGCCTGTGTTGCAAGGTGTGAAGTTGAGTAAAGACTCAAAACCCAACCACAGCAGAAAATAGAAAGAGAATGAAAAGTCATTCCCTATGCCTCAGTCATAGGTTCTATAAAGTATGCTATGCTGTTTACCAGTCCTATTGTATACCTTAGCATGATTTTGGCAAGGGAGTACAATAGTGATCTAGGAGTAGATCACTGGACAGTGGTCAAAATTATCCTTGGAGGACTAAGGAAATATTTCTCCGTTATGGAGGTGATAAAAGAGTTTGTCATAAATAGTTACGTCTATGCAAGGTTTTTACATCGATCTAGATCACTCTAAGTCTCGATCTGGATACGTATTGAAAGTGGGAGCAATTAGCTAGAGTAGCTCCGTGCAGAGCATTGTAGACATAGAAATTTGCGAAATACATACATATCTGAATGTTGCAGACCCGTAGACTAAACTTCTCTCACAAGCAAAACATGATCACTCTTTGGGTGTTAATCACATAGCGATGTGAACTAGATTATTGACTCTAGTAAACCCTTTGGGTATTAGTCACCTAGAGATGTGAACTAATCACATAAAGATGTGAACTAGATTATTGACTCTAGTGCAAGTGGGAGACTGAAGGAAATATTCCCTAGAGACAATAATAAAGTTATTATTTATTTCCTTATATCATGATAAATGTTTATTATTCATGCTAGAATTGTATTAACCAGAAACTTAATACATGTGTGAATACATAGACAAACATAGTGTCACTAGTATGCCTCTACTTGACTAGCTCGTTGGTCAAAGATGGTTATGTTTCCTAACCATAGACATGAGTTGTCATTTGATAAACGGGATGACATCATTAGGAGAATGATGTGATTGACTTGACCCATTCCGTTAGCTTAGCACTTGATCATTTTAGTTTACTGCTATTGATCTCTTCATGACTTATACATGTTCCTATGACTATGAGATTATGCAACTCCCGATTACCGGAGGAACACTTTGTGTGCTACCAAACGTCACAACATAAATGGGTGATTATAAAGGTGCTCTACAGGTGTCTCCGATGGTACTTGTTGAGTTGGCATAGATCGAGATTAGGATTTGCCACTCCGATTGTCGGAGAGGTATCTCTGGGCCCTCTCGGTAATGCACATCACTATAAGCCTTGCAAGCAATACAACATATGAGTTAGTTACAGGATGATGCATTACGGAACGAGTAAAGAGACTTGCCGGTAACGAGATTGAGCTAGGTATTGAGATACCGAGGATCGAATCTCGGGCAAGTAACATACCGATGACAAAGGGAACAACGTATGTTGTTATGCGGTTTGACCAATAAAGATCTTCGTAGAATATGTAGGAGCCAATATGAGCATCCAGGTTCCGCTATTGGTTATTGATCGGAGATGTGTCTCGGTCATGTCTACATAGTTCTCGAACCCATAGGGTCCGCACGCTTAACATTCGGTGACGATTGGTATTATGAGTTTATGTGTTTTGATGTACCAAAGGTAGTTCGGAGTCCCGGATGAGATCGGGGACATGACAAGGAGTCTTGAAAAGGTCAAGACATAAAGATCGATATATTGGACGACTATATTCGGACATCGGAAAGGTTCTGAGTGATTCGGGTATTTTTCGGAGTACCGGAGAGTTACGAGAATTCACCGTGAGTGTCAATGGGCGTTCGTGGGCTTTAGTGGAAATAGAGGGCAGCAAGGAAGTGTGGGGTGCGCCCCCTAGGCCCAAACCGAATTGGTTTAGGGCTTTGGGGGCCGACCCCCTCTTTCCTTCTCCTCTCCTCCTCTTTCCTTCTCCTCCTAGTTGGACTAGGAAAGGGGGAACCTACTCCTAGTAGGAGTAGGATTCCCCCCTTTGGGGCGCACCCTATGAGGCCACCGGCCCCCTCCCCTTGCTCCTTTATATACATGGCCAAGGGGCACCCCATAGACACACAAGTTGATCAGTTGATCTTTTAGCCGTGTGCGGTGCCCCCCTCCACCATAATCCACCTCTGTCATATCTTAGCGGTGCTTAGGCGAAGGCCTGCGTTGGTAGCATCATCATCACCATCATCACGCCGTCATGCTAACAGAACTCTCCCTCGAAGCTCTGCTAGATCGGAGCTCGTGGGACGTCATCGAGCTGAACGTGTGCTGAACTCGAAGGTGCCGTACGTTCAGTACTTGGATCAGTCGGATCGTGAAGATGTACGACTGCCTCAACCGCGTTCTCATAACACTTCCGCTTAAGGTCTAGGAGGGTACGTGGATGATACTCTCCTCTCCGTTGCTATGCATCACCATGATCTTGTGTGTGCGTAGGAAAATTTTGAAATTACTACGTTCCCCAACAAGGGGCTGGTGCGCCCCCATATGGGCCGAACGAGAGGGAGAAGGAAAGAGGGGAAGAGAAAGGACAGGGGGATCCGGCCTCCCCTTTTCCTTTCTCCCCTCCTCTTTCCTTCCCCCTCCGGCAAATATGGCAGGGGGCGGCCATGGGGAGACCCCAAGTAGGATTCGTCCTACTTGGGCGGCTCCTGGCTGGCTCTCCTCTCCCTCCCACACACACACACACACACACACACACACACACACACACACACACACACACACACACACACACACACACACACACACACACACACACACACATATATATATATATATATATATATATATGTGCGGCGCCCCCTCCACCGTTTACTCCCTCAGTCATATTTTCGTAGTGCTTAGGCGAAGCCCTGCGAGGATCACTTCACCATCACCGTCACCACGCCGTCATGCTGACGAAACTCAGCTACTACCTTGATGTCTTGCTGGATCAAGAAGGCGAGGGACGTCACCGATTTGAACGTGTGCATAACGCGGAGGTGTCGTCTGTTCGGTACTTGATCGGTTGAAGCACGAAAAGTTCGACTACATCAACCGTGTTAAGAAACGCTTCCTCTTATGGTCTATGAGGGTACGTAGACACACTCTCCCCCTCATTGCTATGCATCTCCATGGATAGATCATTGCCTGTGCATAGAATTTTTTTGTTTTCCATGCAACGATTCCCAACAGTGGCATCATGAGCCAGGTCTATGCGTAGATGATTTGCACGAGTAGAACACAAAGAGTTGTGGGTGGTGATAGTCATACTGCTTACCACCAACGTCTTATTTTGATTCGATAGTATTGTGGGATGAAGCGGCCCGGACCAACCTTACATGTCCATGACATGAGACCGGTTCCACCGACTGACATGCAACTAGTTTTGCATAAAGGTGGCTGGCGGGTGTCTGTTTCTCCTACTTTAGTTGAATTAAATTTGACTGCAGCCGGTCCCTGAAGAAGGTTAAAACAGCAAACTTGACGAAACACCATTGTGGTTTTATGCATAGGTAAGAACGGTTCTTGCTAGAAGCCCGTAGAAGCCACGTAAAACTTGCAACAACAAAGTAGAGGACGTCTAACTTGTATTTGCAGGGCATGTTGTGATGTGATATGGTCAAGACATGATGTGATAAACGGTATTGTATGAGATGATCATGTTTTGTAAGATATCTAACAACCGGCAGGAGCCTTATGGTTGTATCTTTATTGTATGAAATGCGAACACCATGTAATTGCTTTACTTTATCACTATGCGTTAGCGATAGTTGTAGAAGCAATAGTTGGCGAGACGACCACCACGCTACGATGGAGATCAAGGTGTCGAGCCGGTGGCGATGGAGATCATGACAATGCTTTGGAGATGGAGATCAAAAGCACAAGATGATGATGGCCATATCATGTCACATATTTTGATTGCATGTGATTGATACGTCTCCAACGTATCTATAATTTTTGATTGTTTCATGATATTATATTATCTGTTTTGGATATTATATATGCATTAATATGCTATTTTATATTATTTTTGGGACTAACCTGTTAACCTAGAGCCCAGTGACAGTTCCTGTTTTTCCCTGTTTTTGAGTTTCACAGAAAAGGAATACCAAATGGAGTCCAAACGAAATGAAACATTCACAATGATTTTTCTTGGACTAGAAGAAAACCAGGAGACTTGGAGATGAAGTCGGAGGAGCCATGAGGCGGGCACAAGGACGGAGGGCGCGCCTAGGGGGGTAGGGCGCGCCCCCACCCTTGCGGGCCCCTCGTGCACCTCCTGACCTAATTCTTTCGCCTATATATTCCCATATATCCCCAAACCACCAGAGGCATCCATGAAAACACTTTTGCACCGCCGCAACCTTCTGTACCCGTGAGTTCCCATCTAGGGACCTTTTTTGGCACCTTGTCGGAGAGGGATTCGATCACGGAGGGCTTCTACATCAACTCTATTGCCCTTCCGATGAAGCGTGGGTAGTTTACCACAGACCTATGGGTCCATAGCTAGTAGCTAGATGGCTTCTTCTCTCTCTTTGATTCTCAATACCATGTTCTCCTCGATGTTCTTGCAGATCTATTCGATGTAATACTTTTTTGCGGTGTGTTTGCCGTGATTCGATGACTTGTGGATTTATGATCAGCTTATCTATGAATATTATTTGAATCTCCTCTGAATTCTTTTATGCATGATTTGATATCTTTGTAATTGTCTTCGAACTATCGGTTTGGTTTGGCCTACTAGATTAGTTTTTCTTGCAATGGGAGATGTGCTTAGCTTTGGGTTCAATCTTGCGGTGTCCTTTCCTAGTGACAGTAGGGGCAACAAGGCACGTATTGTATTGTTGCGATCGAGGATAAAAAGATAGGGTTTTCATCATATTGCTTGAGTTAATTCCTCTACATCATGTCATCTTACTTAATGTGTTACTCTGTTCTTTATGAACTTAATACTCTAGATGCATGCTAGATAGTGGTCGATGTGTGGAGTAACAGTAGTAGATGTAGAATCATTTCAGTCTACTTGACATAGACATGATGCCTTTATTCATGATCATTGCCTTAGATATTGTCATAACTTTGCGCTTTTCTATCAATTGCTTGTCAGTAATTGTTTCACCCACTATACTATCTGCTATCTTGAGAGAAGCCTCTAGTGGAACCTATGACCCCCGGGTCTATTTTCCATCATATAAGTTTCTATTTCCCATCATATAAGTTTCTATTTTCCATCATATAACTCTCCGATCTACTATTTTGCAATCTTTTACTTTGCGATCTATAAACTAAAAATACCAAAAATATTTACTTTATCATTTATCTATCTCTATCAGATCTCACTCTTGCAAGTAACCGTGAAGGGATTGACAACCCCTTTATCGCGTTGGGTGCAAGTTGTTTGTTTGTCTATGCAGGTATTCAGTGATTTGTGCGTTGTCTCCTACTGGATTGACACCTTGGTTCTCAAACTGAGGGAAATACATATCTCTACTTTGCTGCATCACCCTTTAGTCTTCAAGGGAACAACCAACGCAAGCTCAAGAAGCAGCAGTGATGGTTATCTTTTTATGCATCTTATTTTGCTTAGTACGGTGGTAGCATTATAAGATGATCCATTCACTAAATTTCAAGGTAAAAGTGTTCTCCCTAAATATGCATCGTTGCTATAGTTCGTCGTGTTGAGACACCACGTGATGATCAGGTGTGATAGACTCTACGTTCACATACAACGGGTGCAAGACAATTTTGCACATGTGGAATACTTGGGGTTAAACTTGACAATCCTAGCATGTACAGACATGGCCTCAAAACACTAGAGACCGAAAGGTCGAACGCGAGTCATATAGTAGATATGATCAACATAGAGATGTTCACCATTGATGACTACTCCATATCACATGATGATCGGACATGGATTAGTTGATTTGGATCATGTATCATTTAGATGACTTGAGGGATGTCTATCTAAGTGGGAGTTCTTTACTAATTTGATTAATTTAACTTAATTTATCATGAACTTAGTCCTAATAGTATTGCATATCTATGTTGTAGATCAATGGCCCGTGCTACCATTCCCCTGAATTTTAATGCGTTCCTAGAGAAAGCTAAGTTGAAAGATGATGGTAGCAACTACACGGACTGGGTCCATAACTTGAGGATTATCCTCATTGCTTCATAGAAGAATTATGTCCTTGATGCACCGCTAGGTGAAAGGCCTGATACAAGAGCAGATGCTGATGTTTTGAATGTCTGGCAAGCTCGATCTGATGACTACTCGATAGTTCAGTGTGCCATGCTTTACGGCTTAGAATCGAGACTTCAAAGACGTTTTGAATGTCATGGAGCATATAAGATGTTCCAGGAGTTGAAGTTAATATTTCAATCAAATGCCCAATTTGAGA
This sequence comes from Triticum aestivum, assembly GCF_018294505.1. Taxonomy (NCBI): domain Eukaryota; kingdom Viridiplantae; phylum Streptophyta; class Magnoliopsida; order Poales; family Poaceae; genus Triticum; species Triticum aestivum. Next base: position 216,493,607 of record NC_057806.1, read on the forward strand.
GATATGAAGTCTCCAACAAGTTCCATAGCTGCAAGATGGAGGAGAATAGTTCTGTTAGTGAACACACACTCAAAATGTCTGGGTATCATAATCACTTGACTCAGCTGGGAGTTAATCTTCCAAGAAATAGTGTTATCGACAGAGTTCTTCAATCACTGGCACCAAGCTACAAAGGCTTCGTGATGGAGATGACAATTCCCAAGCTCTTCGCAATGCTCAAGGATGCGGAGGTAGAAATCAAGAAGGAGCATCAAGTGTTGATGGTCAACAAGACAACTAGTTTCAAGAAAAAGGGCAAGGAAAAGGAGGGAAACTTCAAGAAGAATGGCAAGCAAGTTTCCACTCCCGGGAAGAAGCCCAAAGCTGGACCCAAGCCTTAAACTGAGTGCTTCTACTGCAAAGGGACTGGTCACTGGAAGTGGAACTGCCCCAAGTATTTGGCGGATAAGAAGGATGGCAAAGTGAACAAAGGTATATTTGATATACATGTTATTCATGTGTACCTTACTAATACTCGTAGTAGCGCCTGGGTATTTGATACTGGTTCGGTTTCTCATATTTTTAACTCGAAACAGGAGCTACAAATTAAATGAAGATTGGATAAGGACGAGGTGATGATGCGCGTCGGGAATGGTTCCAAGGTCGATGTGATCGCTGTCAGCACGCTACCTCTACATCTACCTTCGGGATTAGTTTTAGACCTGAATAATTGTTATTTGGTGCCAGCGTTGAGCATGAACATTATATCTGGATCTTGTTTAGTGCGAGACGGTTATTCATTTAAATCAGAGAATAATGGTTGTTCTATTTATATGAGTAATATCTTTTATGGTCATGTACCCTTGAAGAGTGGTCTATTTTTGTTGAATCTCGATTGTGGTGATACACATATTCATAATATTGATGCCAAAAGATGCAAAGTTGATAATGATAGTGCAACATATTTGTGGCATTGCCGTTTAGGTCATATTGGTGTAAAGCGCATGAAGAAACTCCATGCAAATGGGCTTTTGGAATCACTTGATTATGAATCATTTGATACTTCCAAACCATGCCTCATGGGCAAGATGACTAAAACTCCGTTCTCTAGAACAATGGAGCGAGGTAATGACTTATTGGAAATAATACATACCGATGTATGCGGTCCAATGAGTGTTGAGGCACGCGGCGGGTATCGTTATTTTTTGACCTTCATAGATGATTTGAGCAGATATGGGTATACCTACTTAATGGAACACAAGTATGAAACATTTGAAAAGTTCAAAGAATTTTATAGTGAAGTGGAGAATCATCATAATAAGAAAATAAAGTTTCTATGATCTGATCGCGGAGGCGAATATTTAAGTTACGGGTTTGGCCTTCATTTAAAACAATGTGGAATAGTTTCACAACTCACGCCACCTGGAACACCACAACGTATTGGTGTGTCCGAACGTCGTAACCACACTTTATTAGATATGTTGCGATCTATGATGTCTCTTACCGATTTACCACTACCGTTTTGGGGTTATGCATTTGAGACAACTACATTCACGTTAAATAGGGCACTGTCTAAATCCGTTAAGACGTCACCATATGAATTGTGGTTTGGCAAGAAACCTAAGCTGTCGTTTCTTACAATTTGGGGTTGCGACACTTATGTTAAAAGGCTTTAGCCTGATAAGCTCAAACCCAAATCGGAGAAGTGCGTCTTCGTAGGATACCCTAAGAAAACAATTGGGTACACCTTCTACCATAGATCCGAAGGCAAGACCTTTGTTGCCAAGAATGGAACATTTCTAGAGAAGGAGTTTCTCTCTAAAGAAGTGAGTGGGAGGAAAGTAGAACTTGATGAGGTAATTGTACCTTATTTCAATTTGGAAAGTAGCACATCAGAGAAATCCATTCCTGTGATGCCTACACCAACTAGAGAGGAAGCTAATGATGATGATCATGAAACTTCAGATCAAGTTACTACTAGACCTCGTAGGTCGAACGGAGCATGTTCTGTACCAGAGTGGTACGGTAATCCTGTTTTGGAAGTCATGTTACTAGACCATGGCGAACCTACGAACTATGAAGAAGCTACGATGAGCCCAGATTCCGATAAATGGCTTGAGGCCATGAAATCCAAGATAGGATCCATGTATGAGAACTAAGTTTGGACTTTGGTGAACTTGCCCGATGATCGACAAGCCATTGGGAATAAATGGATCTTCAAGAAGAAGAGTGACGCTGATGGTAATGTCACCATATACAAAGCTCAACTTGTCGCAAAAGGTTTTCAACAAGTTCAAGGGGTTGACTCCGATGAGACCTTCTCAACCATAGTGATGCTTAAGTCAGTCCGAATCATGTTAGCAATTGCCACATTTTATGATTATGAAATTTGGCAAATGGACATCAAAACTGCATTCCTTAATGGATTTCTTAAAGAAGAGTTGTATATGATGCAACCAGAAGGTTTTGTCGATCCTAAAGGTGCTAACAAAGTGTGTCCAGCAATCCATCTATGGACTGGTTCAAGCATCTCAGAGTTGGAATTTACGCTTTGACGAGGTGATCAAAGCATATGGTTTTATACAGACTTTCGGTGTAGCCTGTATTTACAAGAAAGTGAGTGGGAGCTCTGTAGCATTTCTGATATTATATGTAGATGACATATTGTTGATTGGAAATGATATAGAATTTCTGGATAGCATAAAAGGATACTGAATAAAAGTTTTTCAATGAAAGACCTCAGTGAAGCTTCTTATATATTGGGAATAAGATCTATAGAGATAGATCAAGACGCTTAATAGGACTTTCACAAAGCACATACCTTGACAAAGTTTTGAAGAATTTCAAAATGGATCAGTCAAAGAAAGGGTTCTTGCATGTATTACAAGGTATAAAGTTGAGTCAGACTCATTGCAGAAGATAGAGAGAAAATGAAAGTCAAGACCGATAACTGCAGAAGATAGAGAGAAAATGAAAGTCATTCCCTATGTCTCAGCCATAGGTTCTATCATGTATGCCATGTTGTGTACCCGACCTGATGTGTGCCTTGCCATAAGTCTTGTAGGGAGGTACCAAAGTAATCCAAGAGTGGATCACTTGACAACGGTCAAGAACATCCTGAAGTAACTGAAAAGGACCAAGGATATGTTTCTCGTTTATGGAGGTGACAAAGAGCTTGTCGTAAATGGTTACATTGATGCTAGCTTTGACACTAATCTGGATGACTATAAATCGCAAAACGGATACGTATTTATATTGAATGGTGGAGTTGTCAGTTGGTGCAGTTCCAAGCAAAGCGTCGTGGTACATAGCTGCTTCGAAAGCAGCAAATGAAGGAATCTGGATGAAGGAGTTCATATCCGATCTAGGTGTAATACCTAGTGCATCAGGTCCAATGAAAATCTTTTGTGACAATACTGGAGCAATTGCCTTGGCGAAGGAATCCATATTTCACAAAAGAACCAGGCACATCAAGAGATGCTTCAACTCCATCCTTGATCAAGTCAAGGAGGGAGACATAGAAATTTGCAAAATACATACAGATCTTAATGTAGCAGACCCGTTGACTAAGCCTCTTCCACGAGCAAAACATGATCAAGACCAAGACTCCATGGGTGTTAGATTCATTACAATGTAATCTAGATTATTGACTCTAGTGCAAGTGGGAGACTGAAGGATATGCCTGAGAGGCAATAATAAAGTTGTTATTTTATATTTCCTTATTCATGATAAAGGTTTATTATTCTTGCTAGAATTGTATTGATCAGAAACTTTAATACATGTGTGAATACATAAACAAACACCGTGTCCCTAGTGAGCCTCTACTAGACTAGCTCGTTGATCAAAGATGGTTAAGGTTTATTGACCAAGGACATTAGTTGTCATTTGATAATGGGATCACATCATTAGGAGAATGATGTGATGGACAAGACCCATCTGTTAGCTTAGCTTTATGATCATTCAATTTTATTGCTATTGCTTTCTTCATGTAAAATAGATATTATTTGGACTATGAGATTATGCAACTCCTGGATACCAGAGGAATGCCTTATGTGCCATTGAACGTCACAACATAACTGGTTGATTATAAAGATGCTCTACAGGTATCTCCGAAGGTGTTTGTTGACTTGGCATAGATCGAGATTAGGGTTTGTCACTCCGAGTATCGGAGAGGTATCTCTGGGCCCTCTCCGCAATACAAATCATAAGCTTGCAAGCAAACGACTAAGGAGTTGTTCATGAGGTTATGTATTACGGAACAAGTAAAGAGACTTGCCGGTAATGAGATTGAACTAGGTATGAAGATACCGACGATTGAATCTGGGCAAGTAACATACAGATAGACAAAGGGAATAATAACGGTTCGACCGATAAAGATCTTCATAGAATATGTAGGAGGCAATATGAGCATCCAGGTTCCGCTATTGGTTATTCACCGGAGAGGTGTCTCGGTCATGTCTACATCATTCTCGAACCCGTAGGGTCCGCACGCTTAACGTTCGATGACGATATAGTATTATATGAGTTATGTGATTTGCTGACTAAATGTTGTTCGGAGTCACGGATGAGATCGCAGACATGACGAGGAGTCTCGAAATGGTTGAGGGGTAAAGATTGATATATGGGACGATGATATTCGTACATCTTGGTATTGTAGATATATGTAATTTCTTTATAAACTTGGTCAACGTTTCAAAAGTTTGACTTTAAAAAAATATTGGCACTACACTATCAAACAAAGGGAGTAGCTCTTTCTCTCTCTCTGCTCTCTCTCACGGGCCTCCCCTCTCACTCAAACTCTCTATTCCGACGGATTATACGGTCACGGTGTCAGTGTATAGCTCCATATATTGTTTAGTTGACCGGTCAAACAGTCCATATGCTGCCTTATCAGCTCGTGTTCTCTATCTTCGTGTGCTGGCCCATGGGGCAGTGGGTGAAAATAAGTAAACTAGAGGCCCATATGACACGTGGTGAAGTAAAAATAGTTGAAACCACTCAGGGTAGCACCCCGCACGCTAGTAAATTGAGGGCACACTTCTTCCGCGTGAAGGACGCACTCGCGCACAATTCACCACTGCGCGGCGGCATGCACAGAAGGACGCACTCGCGCACACCCAGCAGGCCAGCACACAACACACACCAGCACCCGTGTACACCAGTGTTGCCACTGGTTGAGATGGACAGCGAGGCAGCCAACAAGTGGAGGCGGCTTGAGCCAAAACCGCATCCGGCGAGCATGGACTTCATCAGCAGCCTCCCCGACGACATGCTGCTCATCATCATCAGCCTCCTCCCCACCAAATATGCCGTGCGGACCGCCCTTCTCTCCCGGCAGTGGCGCCCCTCTGGTGCTGCATCCCCCTCAACCTCATCGTCGACAGCTGCATCTGCGACGGGGATTGCAAACGCATGGCCGCAGTCTCCAAGATCCTTTCATCGCACCCTGGGCCAGTCAGACATCCGCATGTTCTGTACCAACTGCAAGGTCAAAGCCAAGTTCGACGAGTGGTTCTTATCCCCCGCCCTAGATCAGCTCGAGGAGCTCAGCTTTGAAGCTGGACGATGTCGCTATCTACCGCTGTCCGCGCTCTGCCTCACAACAACGCTGTGCCGCACCAGCTTCAGCTCCTGCTATCTTCCCCAGATTAATGCCACACCCGCCCTTCTTCTCCCTCAACTCAAGCAGTTCGACCTCTTCGACGTTGGCATCTCGAAGAAGGCTATGGAGCACTTGCTCCGCAGCTATACTGCGCTCGAGTACCTTCGTCTTGAGTAGATCCACGGGTTCATTAGCCTCCACATCGCCTCGAAGAATCTCCGATGGATTTATGTGTCTTGCTAGCTTCGCAACAAGACATCGATTGGGAAGAGAACACTCCAGCTGTTCCACGTTATGGTCATTGAGAATGCGCCTTTCCTTGAGAGATTGCTTGTATCTGATCTAGAAGGTCCAACAAAAAAAGGGTCATTGATGCGCCGAAATTGACAGTGTTGATGTACTCGTCTTCCACATTCTCTGAACTCTTTATTGGATCCGTAATCGTTCAGGTACAACACCCATCTTCTTCTCCATCTTCTTGAAATTCACATTTTTAAATTTCTTCTTGATGTATTTACGACTGTCATCCAGAAAATGATTCCCACAAGCTTGACCCAGTCTATCCGCACAGTGAAGATCTTGGCAATAAAATCTATCGACCCCAATCTGGATCAAGTTGTTGGATTCCTTACATGCTTTCTGTGCACGGAGAAGCTACTCATCGAGGTGAAACTTCTTTCCTATTAGTAAACGGTAATCACAACGTAGCTCAATTTTTTCAACAAGTGTAGTGTTCGAAACTGCATCTACACACTACACCGAAAGAAATGTTTTTACTATTTTTTCTCATGTGGTCACCTACAACGTTTTTTTGTTGTACTACTATAGTAGCCTAGGCTAGTCATAGTGGAAAGTAACTTAGACTAGTAACTCTATGGTTACCCTAAGAGCAAGTACTACCTCCGTCCTAGTTTACTCTTCCTATTTTGTACTCCCTCCGTTCCAAATTAGTCGTCGTGGTTCTCCGTTCCAAATTAGTCGTCGTGGGTTTAGTTCAAATTTAAACTAAAACCACGACGAGTAATTTGGAACAGAGGGAGTAGTATGAAAATTTGACCATAGATTTAACGGACAAAATGTTAATGCATGTCACTAAAAATTATATCGTTGGATTTGTATTTGAACATAATTTTAAATGGTATAATTTTTGGTGACATGCATTGGAATTTTCTTAGGTAAATCTATGGTCAAAATTTTACACTAAATACGAGGTAGTACAAAAGTGGGCTATAATGGCCCTCCACTATGTAGGCCAAAACACATGCCATCAATGCCCCTCCATTGCTCACCTGGTGCCCCAATCTGGATGACCTATTTTCCTCCGGTGCCAAATTAACTCACGCAATGAAAAACACTTGCATGGGAGAGGGAGAGGACTGAGGCAGTAAAAAACACTTGTTTGGGAGAGTGAGAGGCTGGTGTAGTTGCTTTGATTGATTTCTTTATACATGTGGGTCGGTGTGCAAGACGGTGCCAACTCTCTCACATCGCGAGAGCGGTGCCAAAATCTTTTGATTTGACATCAATGTGTATTATGTGGCATAGTTTTGAGAAATATGGCATCAACCACATAGTGGAAGGCAACAAATGCCCAAGCTCTTCACGTGCTTCTAGGTAAATGAGAGGAAAGAGAAAGAGAGAGAGAGAGAGTGAAAATATATCACTAGCCAGCCAACCCTATCGTATGAGCGAATGATATTGGTACCTCTTGATGACACGACAATCTTATATAGCCAGCTGCTCTAATATGTTCTCTTCTTTAGCAGATAAAAAAAGACCCAAAAGTGAAAAATGTGTTGCATTATAACAATCTCAGCGAATGCCTTGATCTCCATCTTATTGATTTGATCGACTACCGAGGTAGCACATCTAAGATTAAATTGGCCAGGTTCTTTGTTCTGGAGGCAGGTCTGCTCAAGGTAATGAGGTTTGGTGTTCTCTGGCGCAACAATGAATGGTGTGCTGATCACTGCAAGCATCTAAGCCTAAATGACAAAGTCTCCGCAGAAGCTGATTTTTTTTTTGAAATATCAAGTGGCCAGAGACTCGAAAATTTATTTTCCCATTAGTGACTTGTCAGGGCGGTGGATTTTAGTTTGTACGATAATGCTGCATCCATCTAAAGTAACAAAAGTTCTTACGTAAACTTCCTAGTAATTCCCTCTTCGTAGGTGCAACATTACTCTTAACATTTGTAATATCAGTTTGAAACTTGTAATATTGTCGTGTCCTATTCCTGCGTTTTCAAAATCCTGCGAATCAAAGAGGTCCTGAGTTGGTGATGATGTTGTGCCTGCCATCTTTCACCAATAGCCGTCAGATCTAGATCTGATGCATACAAACCAAACTTTTGCAGTTTTGCAAAAGTATGCCCGCACTTGTTCCGTATTTACAAACAACTCCTTGTCTATCACAATCAGCCTTATCTCCTCCCCACCACATCTAGAAGGCCATGGAAAAATCTGGCGTCATGGCCGCTGCCGGCGCCGTCCACCCCTGATCTCGGTGTTCCGTGCAATGCACGGGCATCTACGCACGAGAAATTATATCGAACATGGCTAGTTGTAAGCGGGCTAGCTCTATAGCCATGATGATATTGACTGCAGACGGTGATGCTGGCTATGGTTTGCCGAACACGGCGCCTACACTCAGGTGTCATATCTGGCTTAGGGTCTTGTCACTTCACCGTGAGGGGCAACACGTAATAATTTGACCAATGGGTAGTACAGTACTACTACATTGGTAGTACTACTACTAGTACTAGCACCACCGTCTAGATTTAGTAACTACCACGTCCATCTAGATTTAGTATTTGACTAACAATATCTAGTAATGCATGTCACAAAAATGTACTGCTCCCTCTGTAAATAAAATACATGGTGTATTGTTTAATTCCTTCCAGTAGATGGCTCAAATCTAAAGTCTCATCAATCAGACTACTATTGTGCTCACCGAGCGCTCAGCTTGGTAAGCTACCAACAAAAAATTGCAATCAAAGACTACTATTGTACTCCCTCCGTACTGGTGCATTAGTCCAAAGTAATCCCAAAACTTTTAGGCGCGGTGCATTAACTACCCACCTCGTTCCCTGTTTTTTGCCATGAAAAAAGAAATCACCCAATACGAGACGTGGGGTGCGTATGAATCCAATGACTTGAGACTACTCCCTTTGTCTAGGTGTATAAGTCATCTTAGAGCAAGTGAAAAAAAGGAGTGGTCTCTCATGCAAGAGCCAAGCTATATGCTGATTACTAGGCCGATACAATAAATATGAAGAAAGAGGGAGAGAAGATGAGAAAAAGTAGTACTCCTATAGCCAGCCTTATAGCTAACCTTATTGTATGAGTGGCTACAAGTGATGGCTCTATATGACATGGCAACATCATATAGCACTACAAAAAAATACACTTCCGTGATGATACATGTTTGTCACAGTAGGTCGCGTTTTTTTCATGCATGTACATCCATGACGAGTTTATGATAGAATCAAGATAGTCATACCTGTGCTGTCGTAGAAGTGTTCCATGACATTACCAAAATTATCATCACGGAAGTGTCCACTTCCATGACGATAAATCATGCGTCACAGAAGTGCTTTCGTCAAGGGTGACTGACACGTGGCATCCACCATAACGGAACGCCGTTAAGCTATCGGGTCGGATTTTGGATCCGATAACCCGTTAACAGCCCTGACCAATGGGAAATTTCCACGTGTAAAATTCTGATTGGCCGAAGGGAACACCTGTCAGCTCGTCAGTGGGCCAGATGTCGCCCGTCCATTGGAGGAGACATGCCTATGATACGTCGACACGTGGCTGGGCCCAACAGAGGCCCATATAGGTTAAAAAGGCCGGCCCAGTCAAAGGCCCGTAGAACTTAATCAGGTACTAGTGGGCCAGCCCAATAACGGCCTGCTTAATAAAGGCCCATTTACGGCCCGAAGCCAGATCTGGCCCGTTAATTGTTCGCCCAATATTTGGGCCCATTTACGGCCCGAAGCCAGATCTGGCCCGTTAATTGTTCGCCCAATATTTGGGCCCATTTGCGGCCCGAAGCCAGATCTGGCCCGTTAATTGTTCGCCGAATATTTGGGCCCAACTACAGCCCAGTGACTTTCGGCCTGTTAGAGGCCTGATGTAGACATGGGCCCATTTCAGCCCGGTGTGACTTTCGGCCTGGGAATGGCCCGTGCTGCCCATGGGCCATATATGGTCCGACGGGACATCGGGCCCACTAACGGCCCGTGCTAAAGGTGGCAACAGTTAAGCCCAACGTGACTTTGGGCCTGTTAAAGGCCTGTCGCGTAATTCGGCCCGTTGATGCCTGTGCTAAGCTTTCGGCCTCTTAAAGGCCCATGATATCAGTGGGCCAACTAAGGCCCGAGATATGTTTCGGCCTGGTAACGGCCCGTGAGCTAACTGGGCCCAAAACGGCCCGGTCTACATTTCGGCCTGCTGAAGGCCCGTCGACGACTAGTGAAAATTGAGGCCCAACATGCATTTTGGCCTGCTAAAGGCCCGTGGTTTCATCTCGGCCGTAACAGGCCAGTACAATATTCAGCCTGTTAATGGCCCAACGCTACCTGGGCCAAACTAAGCGCTGGGTCGACAAAAGGCCCAACTAAAATATAGGCCGGTGTAAGTTTGGGCCTGGCGCAATGTGTGAAGGCCCCAATCATTCGGGCCCAAGAAAGACGCAGGCCGGCCCAATTGTGGCCCGCTAAAAACCTGGCCCGTTAGAGTCGAATGTTTCGGTCCGGTCGACTACATCTGATTTTTTTTCAGATAGCGAATGATGGCAGTAACTAGTAGGAATTAAGAACAAACCTACTCTATACAATAAAGAAATTACGGCATAGTAACTAAGAATAAACCTACACTATACAATAAAGGATTTAAGGTATATTACATCCACTGGGCATCGAAGTTCGCCACCAGTGATCATAAAGCGCAACGAAGAAGCAGATTACAAAAACTGGGCACCATTGCAGCGTAACAAAATAATACTGAACCGAGACCACTTCCAAGACAGTTCAAGAAAGGTTAGCCTTGCGGGGGAACTGCTGCGCAAGCTGCTGAGCAAGGCTGTGAGACCGGCCTAGCATGTCGGTCATAGCTTCCAGGTGTAGCTGTTTAGCGATGAGGTTCTCATTGGTGTTCTCCGCAATCTTTCTTAGAGATAGGACTTCAAGTCGAAGTTGAGTTGCAGAATGCCTTTCTGCTAGAACTTGGGACTGAAGAAGTCGAACTGATTCAGACAACGAATTCTGTGAGCTTGTCTGACTGTTAGTCTCAAGTAACTTGAACACTGCATCAAGACAAGACTTTGGGGTTGTCTCGCTATCTTCAAGATGTTTTGCCTTCTTTGCTGCAATATATGTTGGGTTTGTCTCACAGCCTTCAGCAGACTTGTGCATGCCATCAGGCATATCACCCTGAAACAAAGCAGAGAGATGACAGGTTTTGCACGTGTATAAACAAAGATGATAACTGTTCTGTCAATTCTATCCAATTTCAAATTAGAAAATAAAGAGTAAGTTCAAAATATCAATAGCATAATTTGGCATTGTTCATAATGCGGGGAGCTTCACCACACTACTGGATTACCATGTCAACATAACAAGCATAGATGAAGGGCAAAGAAAATCATTGTATCTATTTTGGATAATGTGCATGGCATGTTGTTCATATCATCAGCCACATCAGTAAGATAAAACAGGAGATGACAAGGTGCAAACGTGGGCTGCTTCACCACACACTGGATTATAGATCCACAAAAACAAGCATACATATAGGGAGTATTAAGTAATGTGCATGGTATGAATAAGGAATTTGGTTTTACAAGTAAAACTTAGAACTTACGGTTCTTACGAACATGCATTTTGGTAGAAACAGCAAACTAAACAGCAGTAAACGATAGGGAGTATGAGCAAATTAAACAGCAGTTGAGGATAAAGGCTTTAGAAGGACTGACTTACATTAACAGTTAACACCGGCTTTATAATGCCCTTCTCCATGTCAAGGGAAGGATAACTCAAGAATTTCAGCACAGAATCTTCTTCATAAGCATTGCCTGTACTCTACATTTTGTAGAGAGTAATTATAGATATGATAATACTGGAAGGGATAGAGGATAATGAAGATAAGATGCAGATTGATGCTACATAATCAACTACCAATCCCTGGAAGTACAAGCGTTACAGGACAAAATGTACTGACAAGAGCAATGGGCTACACTTCTGCACTGGCATTGTCTGTGTATTCTACTTGTTGGTAAGATTAAATATAGATCTGATCTTTTTTAGTAAATGGTGGGCGAGGGAGATAAGATGCAGAATGCTACAAAATGAACCAATCCCTCTTCCCATAATACAAGAGTGTTTTGAACACTGGTGTACTGTACAAAACGTTCTTATATTATGGGACGGAGGGAGTAGCTGTTAATGTAAGTACAGTGATAGACCACGTTCAGTCCTTACAAGAGGACTGCAGAGCTAAACCTCTTCAAAAGCATTGGGTTGATTCTAAATTTATGTAAGAGTCCATACGGATCTTATAATGTCCACCAAATGGACGATTACGAGGCTAACATGTGCAGTGATGCTACATAATCAAACAGCTATGAAAGTAAGTATGGTCATACAGGGCAAGAGGTACTCACAAGAGCAATGCAGTGTGCAGTATAGTTGCGAGATTCTGTGGTCCCTTGAGAACGAATGTTCTTCTGCTAACAGTTTTCGTACAAGTGAGACATTAAGGCAAATGCAGAAATGTAGTTCAAATTGTGATGTGATATCATAGACAGTACCTTACGCTGCAGCCGAGACCAATGTGTAACAAGATTATTCCAGTCACCGTCGGATAAATGTAGCACCGGAGACTTTACAGAAATTTCGTTCAGAGGCTTGCCATCGAAGTGCGCTTGCCTCAGGTAGGAACGATACTTCATCAACGAGTGCTTGAAAAGCGCAACCAACCCTTGCTCGTCATCACAATCCAGTTTGCTCCTCGCCTATTTAAAAGAATGAAATCTTGTGTCTTCTGTCAGCAGAAACATATGCAGTAATGACCATGAATAACATTAGTACATTACTTACGCGTAAGTTGCGGAGGAAGACTGGAAATTGTTCTGTGTCTGCGGTATAATCTTTCCATGAAGGAAAGATGCGCACAAAGTTCCTGACAACAACATAAGCTTCGTCTTCTAAACTGGGAAGAAATGGAACAGGGGTCCTATTTGCTGCAATTGGGGCTCTCTCTGGTTCGAAAAGGGATTTGGCAACTGGATTTGGTGTACTCTTTGCTGGAATGGGGGTTTTGCGTCGTACAGCTGGTGCTATGTCAACTGGCATAATCATACTGTTTGCTGCAGTTGGGGTCTGCTGAGTTGGGGCATCAGAAATGACCAGTGTAGTAGGGCTAGAGTCTGCTAGAGTTGGGGTATTTTGTGGGTCAGGTGATATTGCAACTACACCTAATGGGCTATTTGATTTATCAGGTGCCACTACCTTTTCCAAATACTTTGCTTGTGCTCCTCCACGATCAGCAATCGCCCTCTTCCTTTTGAACGTCTGATACACAAGAACAACATTTGAATGGATAAATATGGTATGATGACAGATGGAATATGTACTGAAAATGGATAGGCAGGGCGTATTCACATACACGATGTGTAAACTAAGCTAATGGCAGTTCAACAAAGTAGAAGCAATGCAAAGCATCAGTTGCAAGATATGTGCGAGCAATGTAACCTTGGAAAGTTAGAGCAAGTACCTTGATGGGTGAATAAGATAGGGCATCTTCCTCTGACTCCTCCACTAGGGAGCTACATTGACTTAGGTCTCCCTCTAGCTCAGAATCACTGTTAGGATCATATTCTGAGCATGAATCTGTAGGTGGAGAGCGTTTGCATTGCATTGCATCCAGACTTGATTTCAGTCCCTTAATGCCAAGTTTGACAGCCATGGCATTGTTCTGCTTTATTCTTTTCATGCGCGCAAGCTCATAATCATTATGATGCTGTTCAGAATCTGAGATTCATGAAAACATAAAAAGTAGTCAGATTATCTATGGAATGCATTGCGGATTCAACTCGGAGAGTGTCTCCCTATAAACCCCTGCATATGCAAAGTTCACCTCCCCAACCGTGCTGACCAGACCACACACAGAAATACAAACCCCTTATGTCTCTATAACAGGCAGGCACACATTTCAAAACTGAAGTAGGAACATTAGAATCATATGAAATTCGTATTTGAACAAATAAACTAAGCAATTATGAGTGGCGTAATGTTTAGCTTCAAGGGTGGAGTGTTGGTAGTGCGACACAAAGCAAGTAGGCAGATTGTATTCCATGTAAAAGATCGAAACCTATGTAAAAGCTGGAAATGACACTTTCTTTCTATACAATGCAGTGTTCGTTACCCACACATGATGGAAGAGATCACATAGAGAAATACTATTCACTCATGTCTACGGTTCCAGTATTTAGAAACAGGGTGGTCCACCCTAAAAGAATATTGACAACAAATATGACAAGGCAAGCATAGATGTAGTGAATCAATCATTTACTTGTGAGCTTACTAGGACAAGTATGCAGAATTGTAACTGCAGTAAGAGACCGTCCAAAATCTGAATGAAGAAGTTTGTCTAGCACTTATTGTTTGCAACTAATCGACGTGAATAATTGGATATTATATCGAATGAGTAAGAAAGACAAGTAAAATTGTCAACAAACCTGGCTTGCAGTAGTAATCTGGGTCAATGTCACTACGACCAACAATCCAAAATGACTAGTTTCTGTTCCGAGGGCCGGAATTTTGAAAACCCTGTGAACTTTAGAGGTACTAAAGATTACCGAAATACATCTGAACCATTAAGTGTAGGTAGCACTGAGCACACAACAAACCCTAATGACAGTCCTGCCTAATGAGTAATGAATCAATTAGAAAATGGGTGATGAGGAGTGGCTGCTGAGTGTTGAGGACGTATCTCAGGATAAATCGGGTTGGCTTGGTGGGTGCTGCACGCCTGAGCCCTGAACGGACTGGGAAGGTAGGCACGGCGGCGCGCCCGGGCAGCGGTGACGCTGTTGGGCGAGCGGCTCCTGGCCTCCTGTTAGTCCGGCGTCTCCTCCTAGAGTCATGCCGTCCGGGGACGGCAAGTCGCCGGCGAGGCAGGCGGCTGGGGGCGAGTAGAGATCGGAAGCGCGCAGCAGAACAGAGGGGAATCGGGGCCTGGGACGACCCAAAATCCCAGGGTGGGCCGGCCCACCGTGGGCACCCTGTAGAGATACACACCCGAGCGGCGAACATGCATTTTCGAAACTAATTTAGGAACATTTAGCTGACCAATTAAACAACTCTGTTTTAATAATATCAGATTCGTATTTGAACAACTAAGCTTGTTTAGCTTGATGGGTGGAGCAGTGTTATTATGACACGAAGCACGTATTCTGATCGTATAGTGATCATAAAAGGGGGAAACTCTAAGCATATTTTTTAGCAAAAGAGGGTTTCCCCTCCGATTTCTATTAAAGAAACCACCACGGAACCAACATGATCAATTAAACCCTAAGCATGATCAATTAAACCGTATTATGGCTGTGCCATGGCAGATTTGAAGCTGCAAACCGGAGAAATGATATTTAGCATCCATTGTTTGCTTCGAACTAAGAACTAAATTCTAAGAGCTGAAAAGAAAGTAGAGTAACCAAGTTAAGATCTATTTTCTGGTTGAGATCAAAAAGTTGAGGAGATATGAAGTACCACCTCTCTTGCGGCGCCGTGTAGGCATCGGGGGTGCGATGGCTGTCGGTGGCGTTGAAGCAGATCTGCGACGGTAGACGGGTGCATCGGGGGATAAGTCCCGTTGCGGTGGAAGAGAAGGTCGTGTGAGCGGCCCCGGCAAAGAGGACGACGGCGCCGATGAAGCGAGAGGACGCGATGCAAGGCTATTGGTCCGTCGCCGTGGATGAGAAACGTCCATCTCTAGCAGTGGACGACGCGGTCTTGGTAGGCGCTCCGGCATGGTGGAGGACGGTGGCGATGGATGTGGTGGAGGACGGCGGCGATGGATGGGGTGGCGGACGGAGGCTGGTGTGGGGATGGGGTGTTCTAGCGCGGACGGTGTATGAATGGGAAAATGGAGGGAGAGGTACGGGGAACCATGTTTTTGGGACGCGCCTGTCTGAAATATGGGAAAGTTACGAACTTAGCCCCCGTTTAAAATTTGGACGTCTCGTCGGTTGGGGATAGGACGGTAATCTCGCATCTCGCCAATATTTGCCCAGAGCGATTTCGGGCGAGGAGAGGGTGGTTGGCGCCCATGGTTGGCGCCCACGGTGTATGAACGGGGCTGACAGGTAGGGCGGTTGTGTCACGTCTGAGTGAAGTTACAAACCTGCCCCTATTGAAAATATTTGCCTACATCGATTTCGGCCGAGTCGAGTTTGTTTTGCCGCCCACCGTGTATGAATGGGGAATGGAGGGAGAAACAGAGGTCTTTCGGACGAGCTTGAATCAAATGAGTTTTGCCGCCCATGTTTGACGCCCACCGTGTCGGAATGGGCTCAGAGGCGGTCGTGTCACGTCTAATTGAAGTTACTAACCTACCCCTATTTAGAGCAGTGGAAATCGGGCCGATGGATTGTCCGTGTAATGGGTAGACAGTAATTTCCATCTCCCAAACACTTGGCTTCGGGCAGCCGACGTGGGAGTGGACATTTTGCTGCTTCTTTCGAATTTTGGGACAATAAGCATCCACGTTTACCCTGGCAACTAAATTCGAATCCATTTTGTATTCCTATATGAATCTTTATAAATCATTCTATGTGTTTTTATATATCTTCAAAAGGACGACAAAGATGTATTCCACTGTCATATATGAATATGGTTTACAAATGCCGATACTCAAATTCAGAAACTAGAATCCAGTTTAAGGTGAATTCGAATATTTGGAACACTTCATGTCCAACTCAAATGTCACACGCAGCATAATGTGTACTCCCATTTAGATATGTACACAAGCGATGTATCAAGATTCAAATACCGAGTCAATCAACCAAGAATGTACAGAACTAACAGACATATAAACACTTATAGAGTATATGGATCAATAATATCAACTAACATACATAAGCCAGGCCGCTGTACTTTTTTTGGCTACAACAACATCCTTTTTTAGCCAGCATCTTGGCCCTTTCCGATGCGTGCCACTTATGGTCCATCTATACTACTACTATTGCTGAATGCACATTCAGCCCGATTGGCATATTTGTAGGTCTGGCACAGCAATCCAAATGAAATGTCTCCGAGTCTTATCAATTAATACAGACTTGTGCTCAAATAAAATTACAAACCAAAAAAAAAAACAATTATTACATGATCTCTAAAACAAATGGTTTGATTGATTACATGAACAGACAACACAAAGGTTATTCAACTATGGAAAGAACATTTCACCTATGATTTACCAAGTAGGAATTTAATTTCCTTTTTTCCTTCAGGACCTTAACAATCTGGTCAGTCTCAGCTTGCTTCGTTTTGAAATCCACCAAATATTTAATGGTTGTCTTGAGTACTGCTTGTGATTGTGCTGTTTGCTTCCTCAACATGTCAACTTCATCTCTAAGTGCAGAAGCAGAATCTCTTTCTACCACTAGTTTAGCCTCTAGAGCATCAGCAGTTGGCAATTCATAATGCACGATTGGGCCGGTGCCACTGCTGTGGGATGATGCAACGTCCATGGGGACCTCGCTCTTTGATCTTGGGCTAACCTGTTTTGCCATTAAAGTTCCGATTGGATTCAGAAAAGTTGAAGTTAGCAAAACATCTCAACTGGGAGTTATAACAGCAAACCAGTTAAACAAACAAGGAATTAAAGAGTTTCAATTGGATGCTGAAAAGTAGTTATTAACATCATTGTAACCCGCTGTTGCAGCAGCAAAGCAGTTAAACAAACAAGTAGATATTTAAGTTAAGGCAAACAGGTAATTCTTAACAGTAAGTATCAAACACATAGATAGGCGCAGTCTACAATATGATTAACAGGCTGTGCCATTATGTAATCAGTAGCAAACTAAATTAAGCCAAGCAACGTAATTGAACAATTTTGCAATAAGTGGCTAACTAAAATTCCGAGAAGCAGGTAACTGAACTTACGCTAGTTCTTTGTACAGGCACACTGCAACTTCTTTTTCGCTTACAAGGTTGTACGAAGGAGTCCATGGCATCAATTGCTTGGATACGCAGTCCCAATACTTCTTTCTTCCCACACTGCATGGGTAAGTCGAATGGTTAATCTGGTAAGATGGTGCGTCCTTGATATGTTATATGAGGACGTGTAGTCAGACTAGTTGTAGCCAAACACATCACACTGGCTTTTACTGTATATTTCATGCGATTACTTTTGGCATATCGAGATCTAAGCAATCTACAATAGGATGAAAAGACTGGCATCCTTCACATTATTGGCGAACTCAGTTCATAGAAACAAGCAATTCAACCATTCTGTGGGTAAATCAAAAGCGCCACTGGAATATTTTTCACTATCCAATCATACACGCAAAAAGGGGCGACGCCACCATAGGGGCTGGTATGGGCGGCCGCCTCAGGTGGCTGGAAAGTGTGCACCTAGTTTGAGTCGTCCAGGTTGGCCCATGCTAGTTTTGTTCGTCCCAACGCACGAGCAGGCAATGTAAAAAATGAAGAAAAATGTTTCAATTTGGATGGGCCAATAACATAAGTGCAAGGCAGGCCCTATAGCAGGCTCGCGGCCCAAACGAGCGCCTCCCATATCGATCGACAGCAGGAAAAATCCCAATTCATTCGCTCCAGCCTCCAGTCTGGTTCGCTCCTAACCTAGCCGCCGCTGGACAGACCGACACAGCACTTCCTCGCGCCCTCGTTGGAGGGCGGTCGCCGGGCTTCAAGCGAACGGAAGGACAAGAAGATGAAGATCCAACCCTGGGTGTAGCCTGCGTGGGAGGCAGCGGCGGCAGCACGGGCATGGCATCGAGCTTGCGCAAACGGACAGTCGCAGCTTGCAAGAGTAGCATGCGCAACGAGCAGGTACATCACATCCCTGATTATATCTAATTCAACTCTTCAATTTCTGGCCAATAGTTAAACCTGACGGTGTTGTAAAACTGCTTGTATGTAGGGAATCTATGAGAAAATGAAACCAATTTCTACTTATTTTATAACTCCCCCAATCAATACTGAACTGACTGAATCTGATGTATCTAATCAAGTTTCCGGTGCAAACATACAAGCTCATGTTGTTCTTGAGCCTGAAGTGTCTAATGAACAGACTGCTAATGAAGGATTTGATGCAAACATTTTACATGCTCCTGGTGATGAACATATAGTGTCTAATGAGGGATCTAATGCAAGCATTTTGCAAGCTCATTGAAGGATTTAGTGTCTAATGATGATCTACTATGTTGAGAGAGACAGAGATTTGCAGGCATTGATGACAAGCAAATTATAGTGCATTTTCATAGCTTGAGGAAACGTCGAGGCCATCTACCAGAAAGTCCCCGTATCATGACAACATAGCATAAATACTTTTCTAATCTGTTGTTTGAAACTATTGGCATACTTGTGCAGGATAGATATATTGATATGCAGTTTGCGCACTGGTTATACGTGCAATTACACTTCGATATTTTCAGCCAGAGAACGAATAATTCAAGCAGGTACAGACCATGTTTGTAGTCCTTGTACACCATGTTGCATTTTGTGTTTTTTGGTGCTTGCATCATTTAGTGTTTATAATCTGAACTACTTTGGATCATTAGCTGGTTTTCAAAGTGCATGTAGCTTCACATTTCTCAAGTTATGTTGATTTCCGGAGTGCAAGTGCCTTCGTATTTTTTAAGTTAAATGTTCGCCCCTGGTAACTTGAATTCGTGGATCAGCCACTGCACACAAATCATACACGAATGCCAGTACGAATTAAATGAAATGCAGGGACTTACGCTAGCTCGTTGTACAGGCTCACTGCAGCTCTGCTTGCGCTTGGGATGTTCCATGTACAAGTCCATGTTACCACTTGCTTGGATGTGCAGGCCTTGTGCTCCTTGCATCCACCTCTGCATTTTTGACACGGCGAATGGTTGATCAAATAAGAGGAATCGACCTTGATGTTGTACCGGAGGACAGATACTTACAAGGTTATACGGGTGTGCAGGATGTGTACCAGATCCCGTAGCGCCGTCATGCTTCGCTAAAAAATGGATTTGCTTGTTTCAGATGATATCTCCAGAAGAAATAAGAGTTAAAGTCAGAGTTGCATAGGCGTGTAAGCTAAGAGAGCAGTGAAAGGATATCCAAACATCGTCGGAACAGTGCACAAGGGAGTGATGTGTGGATACCTAGTTCGGGCCGGCGTTTGGGCATGCTCGCCTAGCTAGAGTGCGGGTCACTTCAGAGCCGTTGAGGGTGATGCGCTGGCGTTGGCTGGCCGCGCACGGATGCAGATCTTGAGTGGCAGCGGAGCGCTACGATGCGGTGGACGAGACCGTTGGTGAAGCCCCAACAGCCTCGGGGGGCGAGGTGCGACGATGTGCTCGGTGAAGTAGCCCCCGGTGAGCTGGGGAGACGGTGTCGGTTGAAGCGCACCTGATGCGGTGGAACTCGGTGTCTGTGAGGCACGTCGGTTGCGGCGGCCGACGTTGTCGGTGGACCACCGGTGCGGTGGACGAGGGCGTAGATGAGGTAGCTCCGGTGCGGTGGTGAAGCGCGACCGTCGTCTTCGTCGTCGTCGTCCGGCACAGAGGTGGGGAACGGTGGGGAAAGAGACGAGACGAGGGGCGATTCGAGGTTGGCGGCGAATTAGGGATTGAGCAATCTGGGCGCGGAGGGCGACGGTGGAGAAGAGAGATTTTGCAGGGCTGGAATTGGGGCCGCCAGATATTTCAATCCGAAACGTGGAAGCGCGAACTTATATTGTCGTCGTCCTTTTTGGGGGGGTGGGTGGCTGGGTGCTACGTGTCCGTCCGACACACGCGACCACCCCGACAGGACTATGCTTCGGTGCCTTAAGGCACCTGCCTTTGTGTCCATGACATGTGGGCCCAACAGGTGGCTGGCCCACATGTCAGTGACCCAAAGGCAGTTGCCTTTAAGGCACCGAAGCAGCGTCCACCCCGACACGACCCTGGTCTGCCTGGTACGCCTACATTTGAGAATGCAAACAAATCTTCTTTCATTTGCAAACGAATCTGTATGTATTACCATGCCCATGTTTTCCTTGCAGTAATTAGTCATTCGAAACGAGATACTCCATCCGTTCACTTTTGTAAGTCGTTTCAGACAACTTAAAATGAACTGTTTTGCACATTGTCTGAAATGTCTTCAAGGTCTTATAAAAGTGAACAGAGGGAGTACTATAAATTAATTAATGAGGAGTTATTTGAAAAAAATCGAAACGGTACCCACGCTAACGTGGATTAGAGTGTGTGTCACATAATTAGTTATTTGAATTAGAGTGTGTGTCACGTAGTTAGTTATTTGAATTAGAGTGTGTGTCACGTAGCGATCTCCAATTCTAACGTGGATTTCGCATTTCACTGTATCCACGCTACTTTTTTAATACAAATTCATATGTATATGATGAACACCATGGTAGTGAGAAAACTTTTGGATGGATTCAAACATATGACCTACAAAATAGCACAACAAACTGAGTCAATGTCAACTTTTCGAAACTTAGTATGGCACGAATTCGAAATAATTACCCGTATGCCTGGTCCTCGGTTCAAATCTTACAATGTACACCGAATTGAAACATCGATATTAAGTCTCGTACTATGTACATTCAAATGTTGTTTTTAGCCCCCCCCCCCCCGCACAAACGCTACATACTTCCTGTATCGGTCAATCTTCCTCTCCTAACCACCTTAGGAAGCTATCGGTTTCCAACACACGTTCATTCTTTCTCTCCATGTTTCGATCTCTAAGTCTCTCAACTACACAACCCCTTTTTCCACTCTGTTACCAAATGTATTTACCTCACACACCCGCCATTGCACCCCATGCCGAGCTCTCTCTCTCTCCCCCCTCTCCCTCTCACCCTCTCGCGCTAAATACATGCATTGCCTATCTAGCCCCCCAACCTCTCGTGCGCACGCACGCACGTTGTATATCTAGGTCACTCCCTCGAGACTGTCTCACTCTTTCTTCCGCACGGCGGGCCACATTCGCTCAATCTCGCTCTCTTTATCTGAGTCTCGTTTAACCTCGTTTTCTTTCACACACAAATGATATATCTCCCTGTTCGGGCCTCGATCGACACACTCTATACTCTCTCACGCAGATTGTCTATCTAGGTCAGTCCATCCAAGCCGCCGCCACTCTTTCGACCTCATGGTGGGCCACGCTCACTCAATCTCTCTCTCTCTCTCTCTCCGTATGTCTCGATTGACCTCGCTCTTTCTCGGACAAAAACGATATATCACCATGTTTGAGCCCAATTCGACCTATTCACATTGTATACTCTCTCACGCACATCGTCTATCTAGGTCACTCTCTCCAACCCGTCTCACTCTTTCGATCGCACGGCGACCCTATGTGATCGGTTGACCTTGCTTCCTCCCACGCACAAAATATATCTACACGTCTGTGACTGGATCATCTCTCAAGCTCTATCTTACAACCCTCACCCTTGCCAAAAAGCTCAATCGGACAATATCTCTCCAGAGCATATATATTTGTTCAATGAATGTCGGACCACACTCACTTTGTCTCTCTATCTATATGTCTCTCGATTGACCTCGCTTTCTCACACCGTATCTTCCACGCGTTGAAGCTACTACCTCTCCATCCCTCGCAAAGCCGGAGCTATTTACATTGCGAGGGGCACTCCAACCTTGGATTAATTTGTGTAGGCATTTGTTCCGGTCGGTTTAGATTATATTTTCGTAGCATTCGGCCCACAACTACTCCAAACACCGTTGCAACCCACGCAACTCCCCTAGTTGATTTCCCTCTGGCTCGGTCATCGCTCTCTCGCACGTCCTTTCTCGCCTTCAACGTCGCACCATGGTATTATTGAAAAAACTATGTTGTTCTCTTTAATTATTATAAATAAGCTACAAAACTACACACCGATAGTCCACTTGGAATGGAACAAATTTCGACCCACAAATTAAAGTGCTACAAACTACACACCGAGGGGCCCACATGTCATGAAACAAATTTGGACCCATATACAAATTAAAAAATAAAGGACGAGGATCGAACATGCGACCGGGCCTTCAAGCCGCACGTCAATAGGCAACATACGTAGAATAGCAATGTTTGTTGTACCCCCTTTGTTCACATAATGTTTTTATATTACCACAGCCTAATTAATGGATAACATGTAATATTATTTTTAGTACTATTCGCCTTCACTTACTGGTGGGTTCCATGTGTGCTCTCTCTCTCCTCCCCTTCTGCGTTTAGACGCACGGGCAAACAGGAAGAACTCGCGGGCGATGTTGCCGTTGACCATATCTGGACGCGTTCACAAGTCACGGCACCAGTTTCACGTACTAGCAGCACTAGTCAGTGTGTACGTGCAATGCACGTTAATTTGGAAGTATATTAAGTGCATGCGGATATTAACTACTAGGATATTATTTGCGTGTTGTCATGTGATTAGCACTATTTTTGGCATGAAATTAACTGCACGCTAAACGTGTTGAGCGCTCGACATTGAAGCAGTCTAGGTCGTTGGATGACAAGGAATACATGTGGCTTGATGACGTTTTATATTTAATTTGATACGGCTCTAGCAGAACATTCAATCGATCAAACCATACATTTCGTTCAGTCTGACTCCGACTTTAAATTATACGACGATCGATATAAAATAAACGGAAATGATAAACGTTCGGATTTTAAGCATGGCAATCCGAACGTTTTTCATGGCAAATTTAGATTACGCGGCGGCGGCGGGGGCGTCTCGCGGTGGGAAGCGGCTCCTCTGCCGTGCTCTGTGTGTCGTCGGGCCACTGACCGACGGCGACGGCGGCGTCTTGCGCCGTTGTTGGCGTACTCCTGGACGTTGGCCTAGCTTCAAGGAAGGCCAAAATGTTCTGGACTTCGGAGCGAGTCAACTGGCGGGAGGAGGCGACTGGCGTTGGTGCAAGGAAGCGGTCGACGGCGGCCATCCATGCCGCTGAGGGGGCACTGGCACCCGCGCGGGGACAGGCGCTGTCAACGGCGCGGCGGAGACATTCGTGTGCACGGGCACCGGCACGGGCGCGCACGTCAGTGCACGCGCAGGCGCATGTGCTGGCAGGTGCACGGGCACCGGCACGGGCGTGCGCGTCAGTGCACGCGCAGGCGCATGCGCTGGCAGGTGCACGGGGATGGGCGCTGGCGCAGTCGGGGTGGCGGGAGCCGGAACGGGAGCGGGACAGGCGCGGCGTCTTCCCGCAAGGCCAGTTCAAGCTCGTCCCAAAGCGCCTTATGTTCTTGAGACTCCGGCTGGGTGTCTTCCTCAGGAAACTGGAACACTAAGGGCAGACCATCGTGATGCGGCATGGCGTACGTTTAGGTCAGGCTAGTTGGAGGTAGACGACAGGAGAATCGGAGAGGAAGAGAGAGGATTGTAGCGATACCGGGTAGTGCGGGGTTGATTTTAAACTGCGGCGCCGGCGACATTAAAAGTGGGAGCAGTTGGGACGACGGTGGGCGGCGGAGCCTGGTCAAAGGGCTCGCCTCCCGGTGAGCCTGCACAGCGGTCTGCTCGCACGCCTCCCTGACAGCCGGCGCAGCGGTCTGCTCGCACGCCTCCCGTCGACTCACACGCTTGCTCGGACGGCACCTGCCGATGAGAAGCGGGGACTCGTGGCGGCACGTAAACGCCCACGGTTTCAATAGTGAAAGCGTTCGCCTTAACGTGACAGGTCTTTGTTCCAAAATACCTTGGCTCTTCATTTGTGCAACTTGTCATAAGCAGCTTGTCTCAAATTGAAGAAAAAACTTACGAAGTAATATTTGTGCCATATCACGTGACCATGCTTAGTTTCAAGAATTTGTGCTCACTTTTGGATTTTCTGAAATTTAAGATCCAGGATTCGAAACAATATCATAACCTGCATCATGCAATAAATTTTCAAGCCGTGCATCTGTCCTGTTGTATTTCTTAAGAAAGGATTTGGTCAAACATTTTGCTTAGTTAGACTTCAGACAAGTTATATATGCAGAGTAAAAGGACAATCCCTCCTTACCAGTGCATTGCCTGATATATTATCTCAAGTACTAGGAACGAACAAATGGGCTCAATTCTGTGCTCATCCTGGTGTAGTAGTAGTAGTACTAGGCAATGCAGTTGACGGGTGACCTTGACGAGTGGCGACCGAGGGAATTGAACCGTGCTCGGCACGGTAGGTAACATTGTCTAGTTACTAAAGCATCCCTCCATTGTTCATCGGTAGTCATTATGGACCGGGGACATGAGAGGAATTTCCTTGGGCTGGAATTCTGGCTGCCAGATATTTCGACTTGAAACGTTGAGGCTCGACTGGTTGGGGTTTCCTAATGTGCGTACCACGCACGCCATCGAAGGACACGAGCCCGTTTTTTTAGGATCAACACGAGCCAAGGTCTGG
Source organism: Triticum aestivum (assembly GCF_018294505.1). Taxonomy (NCBI): domain Eukaryota; kingdom Viridiplantae; phylum Streptophyta; class Magnoliopsida; order Poales; family Poaceae; genus Triticum; species Triticum aestivum. The sequence goes on from NC_057806.1 coordinate 216,518,793, forward strand.
CTGGTATGCCATTGGGTCCTACCATTCGAGAATACGAAAGGAACCTTTTAAATTGCCGAACGAATCTATGTGTATTACAATACCCGTATTTTCCATGCAAATACTAATCTCAACGTGGTAATTGATTTATGACGAGTTGTTGAATTAGAGTGAGTTTGTGATATAGTGATCTCAACGTGGATTTCACATTTCATGGTATCCCTAGTAAGTTTTCCAATGCAAATTCAAATTTAGAAGATGAACAATATGGAGGTGAGAAAACTTTGTATGTATCAAGCATATGACCACACACACACACACACGCACGCACGAACACAACAACAATCCAATAAGTATAGTGCATCTATTTTTCCAAACCATGCATGTATGACACGAATTCAAAAATACTCCTTCTATTCCTAAATATTAGTCTTTTATAGAGTTCAACAAGTGACTACATACGGAGCAAAATTAGTGAATCTAGACTCTAAAATATGTCTATATACATCCGTATGTGCCAGTCCATTTGAAGACTCTAAAACGACTAATATTTAGGAACGAAGGGAGTAAAATGTAAGACATCCATGGTCCTCAGTTTAATATTTAAAATGAACATGAAACTGAAACATGAATATTAGGTCTAGTACTACATTACTTGCAAATGTTGTGTTTAGGAGGAGGTATGATTGCCGGTGGTCAACCCCTCGACCTTAGATAAAATTGTGGAGCTCTGTTTAGGGTTGTTTAGATTATATTTGTCCCCACCCTCCCAACCACCGATTGGTTGTGCACCCCCACCCCTCCTCCCCGGGAGAATATCATGTGCCCCCATACCTTAGATGCTATATGCCGATACGAGTTGCTTGGAGCTTGTAGATCTGAGATATAGCAGCTCACATGATGTGTCTTAATATTTTTGCAGGAAACCTTGATGAGTTTGAGAATTGCACACAATTTGTACAAAAACTACTTAGATG